>NC_072425.2:39195000-39495000 GCF_028878055.3 Symphalangus syndactylus
GAATTGTACTCTCCCTGCAATGTTGGAAGTAATATTATCCTCTCCCCCGCCTGGATATTAGGAACAATATCACAGAAGGGGTGTACACTTTCTGCGATATTAGGAGTAATATTACTTTCTCCCCCAATAGATATTAGGAACAATATCACAGGAAGGGTGTACACTCCCTGCAATATTGGGAGTAATATCATTCTCTTCCCTCCTCCCCCCGCTGAATATTAGGAAAAATATCACAGGGGCGTGTACACCCCTTTCCATATTGGGTTTAATATACCCCTGGATATTACAAACAATATCACAGGGAAATGTACACCCCTTGCGACACGGGGAGTAATATCCTCTCCCCCACTGGATATTAGGAACAATATCAAAGGGGGGCTGTACAACCCCTGCGATATTTCGGGCTATGACTCTCAAAATCGCAGATGGTGTACACCCCCCCGTAATATTGTTTTTAGTATCCAGGGGAGAGAGGATGATATTACTCCCAATATTGATGGGGGTGTACAGACCCCCTGTGATAGTTTCTAATATCCACGTGGGGAGAGGTAGATATTACTTCCAATATTGAAGATGGGGTAAAAACCCCCTGTGGTATTGTTCCTAAAATACAGAGGGAAGAGCATGACATTACTCCCAATATCGCAGGGGGTGTACACTCTCTTTGTGATATTGCTCCTAATATTTGGGGGGGATGATACTACTACCAATATTGCATTGGGTGTACACACTTTTGTGATATTGTTCCTAATATCCCTAGAGGGAGAGGATGATATTCCTCCTTATATTGCAGGGGGAGTACACCCCCTTGTGATATTGTTTCTAATATTTATAGAGGGAGACTATGAAATTACTGTCAATATCATAGGAAGTGTACAACCCCCTGTGATACTGCTCCTAATATACCACAGGAGAGAGGATGATATTAACCCCTATATTGAAGAGGGTGTACACCCCCCCATGATATTGTTCCTAATATCCAGGTGGGGACAGAATGATATTACTCCCAATATCGCAGAAGGTGTAACCACCACCTGAGATATTGTTCCTACTGTCCAGGGGTGGAGAGGATGATATTACCCCCAACATTGGAGGGGGTGTACACCTCCCTTGTGACATTGTTCCTACTATCCAGATTTGGAGAGGGAGATACTATACCCAATATCGCAGGGGGTGGACATCCCTTCTGTGATACTGTTTCTAATATCCTTGGGGGAGAGGATGATATTACTCCCAATATCGCCAAGGGCGTGCAACCCCGAAGATATTATTTCTAATATCCAGGGGGGAAGAAATATATTACTGCCAATATCTCAGGGGGTGTACGTCCCTCCTGTGATATTGTTTTTAGTATCCAGTAAGACAGAGGATTACATTAATTCCAATAATGCAGGGGGTGTATACAACCCCTGTGATATTGTTCCTAAAATAAAGGGGGAGAAAGAATGATATTACTTCTGATATTGCAGGGGATGTACACACCCTCTTGTAATACTGTTCCTAATATCCACGGGGAAAGAGGATGATATTACTTTCAATATCTCAGGGGGTGCACACCTCCCTGTGATACTGTTTTTAATATACATGGGGGGAGAAAATGATATTACTCCCATTATCGCACGGTGTGTACACCCTCTTTGGGATATTGTTCCTAATATTTTGGGGGGAGAGGAAGATATTACTCCCAATATTGCAAGGGGTGTACACCACCCCTGTAATAATGTTTCTAATATTTAGGAGGAGAGAGGATATTACTCCCAATATCGTAGGGGGTGTACACCACTTTTGTGATATTGTTCCTAATATCGAAGTGGGGAGACGATGATATTACTATCACGTAGAATGTACACTCCCGCTTTAATATGGTTCCTGCTATTTAGGAAGGCAGAGGATGATATTACTCCCAATATTGTAGGGACCCTACATCCTCACGTGATACTGTTTCTAATATCCAGAGAAAGGGAGGATATTACTCTCAATATCGCAGGGGGTGTACACCCCTCCTGTGATACTGTTTCTAATATTCAGGTGGGGAGAGCATGATATTATTCCAATAACACAGGAAGTATACATTCCCCCTGTGATACTGTTCCTAATATCCAGAGGGGAGAAGGATGATATTACTCCCAATTTTGCAGGGGGTGTACACACCCTGTGATATTGTCCCTAATATGCCTGAGGGGAAAAGATGATATTACTCCCAATATCCCATAGGGTTACATACTTCCTGTGCTATCGTTTTTAATATCCAGGGAGGAGAGGATGATATTACTCCCAGTATCGCAGATGGTGTACACACCCCTGTGATAGTCTTCCTAATATCCATGGGGGGAAGGAATAATATTACTTTCAATATCCCAGGGAGTGTACTCATCAATCTGATATTTGTTCCTAATATCCAGGAGGGGAGAGGATGATATTACTTCAAGTATCACAGGGGGTATACACCCACCCTGTGATATTCTTCCTCATATCCAGGGGAGAGAGAGAAGATGATATTACTTCCAATATTGCAGGGGTGTACACTCACCTGTGATACTGTTCCTAATATCCAGGGTGGGAAAGGATGACATTACTCTCAATATCGCAGAAGGTGTACACAATCCCTGCGATACTGTTTTCAATAAGCATGGAGGGCGAGGATAATATTACTCCTGATATCTCAGGGTGTGTACACCCACCCTGTGCTATTTTTCCTAACATTCAAGGGGGAAGAGGATGGTATTACTTTCAATATCGCAGGGAATGTACAAACTTCTGTGATCTTGTTCCTAATATTCAAATGGGGAGAGGGGATATTACTCCCAATATCGCAGAGGATGAACACCCCCTCCTGGTGATACTGTTTTTAAAATTTAAGTGGTAGAAAATGATATTACCCCCAATATTGCAGGGGGCATCCACACCCCCTGTGATATTGTTTCTAATGTTCGGGGGGGAAGAAGATGATATTACTCCCAATATTGCAGGGGATGTATGCCCCCTTGTGGTATTGTTTTTTATATCCAGGGGAAGAGAGGATAACATTACTTTTAATATTGCAGGGGTTGTACATCCCCCCCGTGATATTGTTCCTAATATGCAGGAGGGGGAGATTATATTACTCCCAATATCACAGAGGGTGTGCACCCCCCTGAGATATTGTTTTTAATATCTGGGGGGGAGAAGATATTACTCCCAATATCGCAGGGAGCCTATACACCCTCTGTGATATTGATCCTAATATCGAGGTTGAAAGTATATGATATTACTCACAATATCACAGGGGTGTACACCTCCTCTGTGATATTGTTTCATATCCAGTAAGGGAGAGGATGATATTAATTCCAATATTGCAGGGGGTGTACACACTTCCTGTGATATTGTTCCTCATATACAAGGAAGGAAAGAATGATATTACACCCAATATCGCAGGGGGTTTACACCCCCCTTTGGGATAATTGTTCCTAATATCCACAGGGGAAGAGGATATTACTTCCAATATCGCAGGGTGTGTACACTCCCAGTGTGATATTGTTCCTAATATCCATAGGGGGAGAAAATGATATTATCCCAATCGCGCAGAAGGTGTACACCTTCTCCGTGATACTGTTAATATCCAGGGGCATAGAGGATGATATTACACCCAATTTCACAGGGTGTGTCCACCCCCGATATTGTTCCTAATATCCAAGAGAGAGAGGGTATTACTTCTAATATCGCAGTTGGTGTACACTCCCACTGTGATATTTTTCCTAATATCCAGGTGGGGAGAGAATGATATTACTCTTAATATCGCAGGATGTGTACATTACTCCTTTGATATAGTTTCTAATAATTAGGAGAGGATGACAATACTCCCAATATCACAAAAGGTGTACACCCGTTCTGTGATATTGTTCCTAATATCAAGTAGTGGAGAGCATAATGTTACTCCCAATATCGAAGGTGTACACACCCTCTGTGATATAATTTTTTTAATATCCAAGGGGGAAAGGCTGATATTACTCTCTATATCGCAGAAGGTGTACATCCCCCATGTGATGTTCTTCCTAATATCCATGCAGGGAGAGAATGATATTACTTTCAATGTCGCAATGGGTGTACACATATTTGTGATATCGTTCCTAATATCCTGGGAGAGGATATTACACCCAATATCGAAGGGATTATACATCCCCCTGTGATATTGTTGCTAATATCCAGGTGAGGAGAGAATGGTATTACTCCCAATATCACAGGGTTTGTGAACCTTTTTTGTGATATTGTTCCTAATATCCAAGGATGGAGAAGATGATATTACTGTCAATATTACAAGGGGGTATACGTCATCCTGTAATTTTGTTTCTAACATCCGGGGTTGGGGAGAGAATATTACTCACAGTATTTCAGGATGTATACAGCCCCCATGTGATACTGCTCCTAATATCCAGAAGGTGGAGGAATATAATACTCCCAATATCACAGAAGGTGTACACCCCCATCCTGTGATATTGTTTCTACAGTCCAGGAAGGCGGAGATGATATTACTCCCCATATCACACAGGGTATACATCTCCCCTGTGATATTTTTCTTAATATTCAAATTGGGAGAGGGTTATATTATGCTCAATATCACAGGGGGTGTACACTCCCCCTGTGATATTGTTCCTAATATCCAAAGCAAAAGAGGATGACTTTACTCTTAATATCACAGGGGTTGTACTCCGCTCCCCCTGCCCTGCCCAGGGATATTGTTCCTAATATCCAGGGAGCAAGAGAATGATATTACTCCCAATAGCGAAGGGGATGTACACCTTCCTGTGATATTGTTCCTAATATCTGGGGGGGGAGAAGATATTACTCCCAAAATCACAGGGGGTGTACACCCCCACTCTGCAATATTGTTCCTAACATCGAGCAGTGGAGAGGATGATGTTACTCCCAATTTCCGAGAAGGCATACACTTCTTCTGTGATACAGTTTCTAATATTTAGGAAAGAGAGGATTATATTACTTCCAATATCACACGGGGTGTGTACCTTTTCTGTGATATTTTTCCTGATATCAATGGGGAAAAAGGATGATATTACTCCCAATATCACAGGAGGCGACACCCCCTTGTGATATTGTTCCTAATATCCAATGGGGGAGGCAATGATATTACTGTGAATACCGCAAGGAGTATTCCTTCTGAAACGATTCCAAAAAACTGAGAATGAGGGACTCCTCCCTTACTCATTCTATGAGGCAAGCATCATTCTGATACCAAAACCCACCAAAAACACACACAAAAAGAAAACTTTACATCAATATCCGTGATGAAAATAGATACAAAAATCCTCAACAAAATACTAGCAAAAGGAATCCGGCACCACACCAAAAAGCTAATCCCCATGATCAATTAAGCTTTATTCCACAGAGGCAAGGTTGGTTCAATATAAACAAATCAATAAATGACTCGTCACATAAACAGAACTTAAAAAACACATGATCATCTAAACAGACACAGAAAAGGCTTTCAATAAAATTCAATATATCTTCATGCTAAAAATCCTCAACTAGGCATCGCAAAAACACACCTCAAAATAACAAAAGCCATCTATGACAAACCCACAGCCAACATCAGACTAAACAGACAAAAGCTGGAAGCATTCCCCTTAAGAACCAAATGAGACAAGGATGCTTGCTCTCACCATTCCAGTTCAACATAGTACTGGAAGTCCTAGCCAGAGCTATAGGCAAAAGAAGGAAATAAAAGACATTTGAATAGGGAAAGAAGTCAAACTATCTCTCTTTGCAGATGACATGATTTTTATACCTAGAAAACCTCAGAGTCTCTGCCCAAAGGCTCCTAGATCTGATAAACAACTTCAGGAAAGTTTCAGGAACCAAAATCATGTACAAAAATTAGTGGCATTTCTATATGCCAATAATGTCCAAGTGAGAGCCAAATCAAGAATTCAATCGTATTTGCAATAGCCACAAAATAACAATAATAAATAATAAAATACCTAGGAATACAGCTAATCAGGAAGGTGAAAGATGTCTACAGTGAGAATTACAAAACACTGCTGAAAGAAATCAGAGACAACACAAATGGAAAAACATTCCATGATCATGGATAGGACGAATCAATATTGGTAAAATAGCCATGCTGCCCAGAGCAATTTGCAGATTCAATGCTATTCCTATCAAACTACCAATAACATTTTTCACAGCATTAGAAAACAGTATTCTAAAATTCATATGGAACCAAAAGAGAGCCCAAATAGCCAAAGCAATCATAAGCAAAAACAACAAAGCTGGAGGCATCACACTATCTAATTTCAAACTATACTACAAAGCTATAGTAACCAAAACAGCATGATACTAGTACAAAAACAGACACATAGACCAATGGAACACATTGGAGAACCCAGAAATAAAGCTGCACACCTACATCCATCTAATCTTAGACAAAGTTGACAAAGACAAACAACGGGGAAAGGACTGCCTATTTAATAAATGGTGCCAGAATAACTGGTTAGCCATACCCTAAAGATTAAAACTGGGCCCCTTCCTTTTACCATATACAAAAATCAACTGAAGATGGACTAAAGAAGTAAATTAAAACTCAGAACTAAAAACTCTGGAAGATAACCTAGGAAACACCACCCTGGACATCTGCCTTGGGAAACAAAAGAAACTATCAAGAGAGTAAAAAGAAAACCTACAGAATGGGAGAAAATATCTGCAAACTATGCATCCGACAAAGGTCTAACATTCAAAATCTACAAGGAACTTAAACAAATTGACAAGCAAAAAAAAAAAAAAAGGTTCCAAGATGGCCAAATAGGAACAGCTCCAGTCTACAGCTCCCAGCATGAACGACGCAGAAGATGGGTGATTTCTGCATTTCCAACTGAGGTACCAGGTTCATCTCACTGGGGCTCATTGGATAGTGGGGTCAGGACAGTAGGTGCAGCCCACCGAGTGTGAACCAAAGCAGGGCGAGGCATCACCTCACCTGGGAAGTGCAAGGGGTCAGGGAATTCCCTTTCCTAGCCAAGGAAAAGGGGGGACAGATGGCACCTGGAAAATCGGGTCACTCCCACCCTAATACTGTACTTTTCCAATGGTCTTAGCAAATGGCACACCAGGAGATTATATCCTGCACCTGGCTCAGAGGGTCCCACGCCCACGGAGCCCCGCTAATTGCTAGCACAGCAGTCTGAGATCGAACTGCAAAGTTGCAGCGAGGCTGGGGGGGGGTCTGCTGCCATTGCTGAGGCTTCAGTAGGTAAACAAAACAGCCTGGAAGCTTGAACTGGGTGGATCCCACTGCAGCTCAAAGAGGCCTGCCGGCCTCTGTAGACTCCACCTCTGGGGACAGGCCATAGCCAGACAAAAGGCAGCAGAAACCTCTGCAGACTTAAATGTCCCTGTCTGACAGCTTGGAAGAGAGTAGTGGTTCTCCCAGCACGAAGTTTGAGATCTGAGAACAGACAGACTGCCTCCTCAAGTGGGTCCCTGACCCCTGAGTAGCCTAACTGGAAGGCACTCCCCAGTAGGGGCAGACTGACACCTCACACTGCCAAGTACCCCTCTGAGACGAAGCTTCCAGAGGAACAATCAGGCAGCAACATTTGCTGCTCACCAATATTCGCTGTTCTGCAGCCTCCGCTGCTGATACCCAGGCAGAGTCTGGAGTGGACCTCCAGCAAACTCCAAAAGACCTGCAGCGGAGGGTCCTGACTGTTAGAAGGAAAACTAACAAACAGAAAGGATATCCACACCAAAACCCCATCTGTACGTCACCATCATCAAAGACCAAAGGTAGATTAAACCACAAAGATGGGGAAAAAACAGAGCAGAAAAGCTGAAAATTCTAAAAATCAGAGCACCTCTCCCCCTCCAAAGGAATGCATCTCCTTGCCAGCAATGGGACAAAGCTGGACGGAGAATGAATTGTCGAGTTCAGAGGAGAAGGCATCAGACAAACTTCTCCAAGCTAAAGGAGGAAGTTCGAACTCATCACAAAGAAGCTAAAAACCTTGAAAAAAGATTAGATGAATGGCTAACTAGAATAACCAGTGTAGAGAAGTCCTTAAATGACCTGAAGGAACTGAAAACCATGGCACGAGAACTATGTGACGAATGCACAAGCTTCAGTAGCCGATTCGATCAACTGGAAGAAAGGGTATCAGTCATTGAAGATCAAATGAATGAAATGAAGCAAGAAGAGAAGTTTAGAGAAAAAAGAGTAAAAAGAAACAAACAAAGCCTCCAAGAAATATGGGACTATGTGAAAAGACCAAATCTACGTCTGATTGGTGTACCTGAAAGTGATGGGGAGAATGGAACCAAGTTGGAAAACACTCTGCAGTATATTATCCAGGAGAACTTCCCCAACCTAGCAAGGCAGGCCGTCATTCAAATTCAGGAAATACAGAAAATGCCACAAAGATACTCCTCGAGAAGAGCAACTCCAAGACACATAATTATCAGATTCACCAAAGTTGAAATGAAGGAAAAAATGTGAAGGGCAGCCAGAGAGAAAGGTCAGTTTACCCACAAAGGGAAGCCCATAAGACTAACAGCTGATCTCTCTACAGAAACTCTACAAGCCAGGAGAGAGTGGGGGCCAACATTCAACATTCTTAAAGAAAAGAATTTTCAACCCAGAATTTCATATCCAGCCAAACTAAGCTTCATAAGTGAAGGAGAAATAAAATCCTTTACAGACAAGCAAATGCTGAGAGATTTTGTCACCATCAGGCCTGCCCTAAAAGAGCTCCTGAAGGAAGCACTAAACATGGAAAGGAACAACCAGTACCAGCCACTGCAAAAACATGCCAAATTGTAAAGACCATTGATGCTAGAAAGAAACTGCATCAACTAACGAGCAAAATAACCAGCTAACATCATAATGACAGGATCAAATTCACACATAACAATATTAACCTTAAATGTAAATGGGCTAAATGCTCCAATTAAAAGACACAGACTGGCAAATTGGATAGAGTCAAGACCCATCAGTGTGCTGTATTCAGGAGACCCATCTCATGTGCAGAGACACACATAGGCTCAAAATAAAGCGATGGAGGAAGATCTACCAAGCAAATGGAAAACAAAAAAAGGCAGGGCTTGCAATCCTAGTCTCTGATAAAACAGACTTTAAACCAACAAAGATCAAAAGAGACAAAGAAGGCCATTACATAATGGTAAAGGGATCAATTCAACAAGAAGAACCAACTATCCTAAATACATATGCACCCAATACACAAGCACCCAGATTCATAAAGCAAGTCCTTAGAGACCTACAAAGAGACTTAGACTCCCATACAATAATAATGGGAGATTTTAACATCATTAGATGTTAACATTAGACAGATCAATGAGACAGAAAGTTAACAAGGATATCCAGGAATTGAACTCAGCTCTGCACCAAGAGGACCTAATAGACATCTACAGAACTCTCCACTCCAAATCAACAGAATATACATTCTTCCCAGCACCACATCACACTTATTCCAAAATTGACCACACAGTTAGAAGTAAAGCACTCCTCAGCAAATGTAAAAGAAGAGAAATTATAACAAACTGTCTCTCAGACCACAGTGCAATCAAACTAGAACTCAGGATTAAGAAACTCACTCAAAACCACTCAAATGCATGGAAACTGAACAACCTGCTCCTGAATGACTACTGGGTACATAACAAAATGAAGGCAGAAATAAAGATGTGCTTTGAAATCAATGAGAACAAAGACACAACATACCAGAATCTCTGGGACACATTTAAAGCAGTGTGTAGAGGGAAATTTATAGCACTAAATGCCCAAAAGAGAAAACAGGAAAGATCTAAAATTGACACATCACAATTAAAAGAACTAGAGAAGCAAGAGCAAACACATTCAAAAGCTAGCAGAAGGCAAACAACTAAGATCAGAGCAGAACTGAAGGAGATAGAGACACAAAAAACCCTCCAAAAGATCAATGAATCCAGGAGCTGGTTTTTTGAGAAGATCAACAAAACTGATAGACTGCAATACTAATAAAGAAGAGAGAAGAATCAAATAGATGCAATAAAAAATGATAAAGGGGATATCAACACCGATCCCACAGAAATACAAACTACCATCAGACAATACTATAAACATATCTATGCAAATAAACTAGAAAATCTAGAAGAAATGGATAAATTCCTGGACACATACACCCTCCCAAGACTAAACCAGGAAGAACTTAAATCCCTGAATAGACCAATAACAGGCTCTGAAATTGAGGCAATAATTAATAGCCTACCAACCACAAAAAGTCCAGGACCAGACGGATTCACAGCCAAATTCTACCAGAGGTACAAGGAGGAGCTGGTACCATTCCTTCTGAACCTATAGCAATCAACAGAAAAAGAGGGAATCCTCCCTAACACATTTTATGAGGCCAGCATCATCCTGATACCAAAGCCGGGCAGAGGCACAACCAAAAAAGAGAATTTTAGACCAAAATCCTTGATGAACATTGATGCAAAAATCCTCAATGAAATATTGGCAAACAGAATTCAGCAGCACATCAAAAAGCTTATCCACCATGATCAAGTGGGCTTCATCCCTGGGATGCAGGGCTGGTTCAACATACACAAATCAATAAATGTAACCCAACATATAAACAGAACCAAAGACAAAAATCACATGATTACCTCAATAGATGCAGAAAAGGCCTTTGACAAAATTCAACAACCCTTCATGCTAAAAACTCTCAATAAATTAGGTATTGATGGGACGTATCTCAAAATAATAAGAGCTATCTATGACAAACCCACAGCCAATATCATACTGAATGGGCAAAAACTGGAAGCATTCCCTTTGAAAATCGGCACAAGACAGGGATGCCCTCTCTCACCACTCCTATTCAACATAGTGTTGGAAGTGCTGGCCAGGGCAATTAGGCAAGAGAAGGAAATAAAGGGTATTCAATTAGGAAAAGAGGAAGTCAAATTGTCCCTGTTTGCAGATGACACAATTGTATAACTAGAAAACCCCATTGTCTCAGCCCAAAATCTCCTTAAGCTGATAGGCAACTTCAGCAAAGTCTCAGGATACAAAATCAATATGCAAAAATCACAAGCATTCTTATACACCAAATAACAGACAGAGAGCCAAATCATGAGTGAACTCCCATTCAAAATGGCTTCAAAGAGAATAAAATACCTAGGAATTCAACTTACAAGGGATGTGAAGGACCTCTTCGAGGAGAACTACAAACCACTGCTCAATGAAATAAAAGAGGATACAAACAAATGGAAGAACATTCCATGCTCACGGGTAGGAAGAATCAATATCGTGAAAATGGCCATACTGCCCAAAGTAATTTATAGATTCAATGCCATCCCCATCAAGCTAACAATGACTTTCTTCACAGAACTGGAAAAAACTACTTTAAAGTTCATATGGAACCAAAAAAGAGCCCTCATCGCCATGTCAATCCTAAGCCAAAAGAACAAAGCTGGAGGCATCACGCTACCTGACTTCAAACTATACTACAAGGCTACAGTAACCAAAACAGCATGGTACTGGTACCAAAACAGAGACATAGATCAATGGAACAGAACAGAGCCCTCAGAAATAATGCTGCATATCTACAACCATATGATCTTTGACAAACCTGACAAAAACAAGAAATGGAGAAAGGATTCCCTATTTAATAAATGGTGCTGGGAAAACTGGCTAGCCATATGTAGAAAGCTGAAACTGGATCCCTTCCTTACACCTTATACAAAAATTAATTCAAGATGGATTAAAGACTTACATGTTAGACCTAAAACCATAAAAACCCTATAAGAAAACTTAGGCAATACCATTCAGAACATAGGCATGGGCAAGGACTTCACATCTAAAACACCAAAAGCAATGGCAACAAAAGCCAAAATTGACAAATGGGATCTAATTAAACTAAAGAGCTTCTGCACAGCAAAAGAAACTACCATCAGAGTGAACAGGCAACCTACAGAATGGGAGAAAATTTTCGCAACCTACTCATCTGACAAAGGGCTAATATCCAGAATCTACAATGAACTGCAACAAATTTACAAGAAAAAAACAACCCCATCAAAAAGTGGGTGAAGGACATGAACAGACACTTCTCAAAAGAAGACATTTATGCAGCCAACAGACACATGAAAAAATGCTCATCACTGGCCATCAGAGAAATGCAAATCAAAACCACAATGAGATACCATCTCACACCAGTTAGAATTATTAAAAAGTCGGGAAACAACATGTGCTGGAGAGGATGTGGAGAAATAGGAACACTTTTACACTGTTGGTGGGACTGTAAACTAGTTCAACCATTGTGGAAGTCAGTGTGGCAATTCCTCAGGGATCTAGAACTAGAAATACCATTTGACCCAGCCATCCCATTACTGGGTATATACCCAAAGGATTATAAATCACACTGCTATAAAGACCCATGCACATGTATGTTTATTGCGGCACTATTCACAATAGCAAAGACTTGGAACCAACCCAAATGTCCAACAACAATAGACTGGATTATGAAAATGTGGCACATATACACCATGGAATACTATATAGCCATAAAAAATGATGAATTCATGTCCTTTGTAGGGACATGGATGAAACTGAAAACCATCATTCTCAGCAAACTATCGCAAGGACAAAAAACCAAACACCGCATGTTCTCACTCACAGGTGGGAATTGAACAATGAGAACACATGGACACAGGAAGGGGAACATCACACTCAGGGGACTGTTGTGCGGTGGGGGGAGGGGGGAGGGACAGCATTTGGAGATATACCTAATGCTAAATGACGAGTTAATGGGTGCAGCACACCAACATGGCACATGTATACATATGTAACAAACCTGCACATTATGCACATGTACCCTAAAACTAAAAGTATAAGATAAAATAAAATAAAATAAAGGCAATTATTGAAAAGTAAAAAAAATAACAGACGCAGGTGAGGCTGCAGAGAAAAGTGAACACTTATATACTGCTGGTAGGAATGTATATTACTTCAGCCATTGTGGAAAGCAGTTTGGAGATTTTTCAAAGAACTTATAACTACCATTCAATCCAGCAACCCCATTATTGGGTATATGCCCAAAGGAATATAAGTCATTCACCAAAATGTTCACCAAAGACTTATACAAAAATGTTCAGGGTAGCTTATTCAGAAAACTCCAAACAAGAAACAGCACTGATGTGCATCAATGGATAAAAATTGTGGTATATCCATAGAGTAAAACTACTAAGGAATTACAAAGGAATGAACTACTGATAAATGCAACAAGATGGATGATTTCAAAGGCATTATGCTGAGTTGTAAAGAAGTCTACACAAAAGAGAACATATTGCATGACTCAGTTATATTAAGTTCAGTTGTACGGGCGTTAACTGGAAAGGAACTTCCAGAAGTGCTAGTAACATATCTAAGTAGAAGTTTATAAAGTTGTATGCATTTTTCAAAACTCATGGTATATACACTTACTATTTGTGCATTTTATTGTATGCAAACCTTACCTCAACAGAAAAAACTGTAAAAAAATAAATTGTTTAAGACGTATGTCTGTTACAAACTACAGAGCAAAATTCTTCTTAATAAGAAAAATAAATTCAATAATTTGGGGGAATATATGCCTTAAATCAAGTATATGAAGGATCAGTATGAACCTTACACTTACCCACAAGTCTACATGGTTTGCTCCCTCACATCCTTCGGGTCTCTGCTAAAATGCAATTTTATCAGAAAGGCCTAGCAGTGCTATTGTAACAAACAATCCCACTCCCCTCACTTTCTATCCTTATGTACTACTTAATATTTACTCGTAACTTTTATTACCACCACAAGAATATATTTGTTTATTATCTGTCTCTCCGCCACTGGAATATAAACTCCAAGGAAAAAAGCATTTTTCTTGTTTTCTGTTATCTTCAGAGCCTAGGACAATGATTGACCCATAACTATTTGTTGAATAAACAACTGAATGAATATTACCAAGGATGTGAATTACACCTGGGGCAAACAATATAAAGGGCTTTATTGGGGGAAAGGGAGAGCATTCTGAACACATTACTCCATTTACAACATGGAATGTTCCACTCAACTGTAATCAACTTGTGATTTGAAGTGGATTTTAATGGAAAGGTGTCTGGGCTTTAAGGAATAGACAAAAAAAAAAAAAATACACTAACCAGAGTCTCCCTTCTTCTCTCATCTCTCTACCTTTTGGTCTCTACCCACAGGGAGGCTAGCATTTCCACTGAAACCCACCCACTCCACATATCTGGTCTCTCTCCAGCCCTTACTTGATACTCCCTCAGTAAGGAAGAGTGACTAATCTGATAAATCAATTTGATATTCATTTGGCCATGTTTTTCTTGAGAGTGAGAGCACTGAGGGAAGCTGGCTCATGTTCTTGCCAGCTTTTTGTCTCTTTTTTTTTTTTAAGGAGACCTATTAGGACTTGACTTTCTCAGTGCCACCTCTGATTAGCTGTGTGAGGCAGGTCTATAGGCCTTATTCACGCTTCACATTGGGTAAGGAGTCTAACAACCTGCTTTGCAAATCCAAGTCAAGACTCTACAGGTGACCTGAATAGATTCAGGAAGGGTTTCAGGCCTAAGCGATGTTCTCCAGTACATTTTTTACATAAGAGCCTTGAATTGAGGGTTATAGTATACTTGCATAGGTTAATAAAGTTTCTACCAATGTCCCATTTGGACAGTAATCACTGAATATATACTATATTAGTAAAAACACTAGATGAGTTCTGAAACTCTACCTCAAGAAAAATATAAAACAAACATAAAAATAATGTAATACTCCATTAGTGCTAAATAACTTATTTTAATAAATTTATCTTTAATACAAGTGCAAAACAAGAGTCCTTCCATTTCAACCATAGTTAAACCCAAACTTCAAAACTGGTCAACAATTAACAATGTATTAATTTTGAAAAATTTTTAACTGTAACAGTATCAAATATAATACAGAGCTATTAAATACTTAATGCTTTCTGTCACAATATTAAAAATAAACTTCTTAGCATTCCAAGACTATGAAAAGTGCCCCCTCCCAATTTTTTAAGCAAGTAATAGTACTTGCTGGTGTTTATATTTGTTAAAAATTTAAAATAACAACAACAACAAAAAACTTCTAACTTGAATGTGACTTGAGTACTTCTAAACCATCGAAAATACCTGATACGGGGAGTGGGTTCATGGTTTTGGTAAAAGAAACTATGTCACAGAGTTTTAATATTATAACTGGACTTCTAAATCATAAAGAAAATTAACATCATTTAGTATCTTTTCTTGTTTGTTTTTTATTTTGCTAAGAAGGAACCAGATTTTATATCATCATTCTTCATCTAAATGGACTGCCATATGAAGTTCTGGTTTCTCTGTTTCTTCTTGGTTAGCTGGTTACACCAAATGCCTGAGGACAATTCTCAGAGCATTTCCACATGAAGGTGATTAGTTTTCATTTAAAATAAAATTAATAACACATTACATGTAGATGAAAATATAACAAAACCATACGAAAGCTTGTCAGAGATATTCAACTAGAAAACTAAAACAGTAGCCACCAGAAAGAAGACATAGTGGAAACATTTTTGAACAGATATACTTTTTGTTGAATAATTACAGTAATTACTACCAATATATTCAGACCAACGAAGATTAGAAAGAACATGCAAAATGCTGAGAAAAGTAATTTCTCCTACAATTAAAACAAATGTGTTTTTGTGAGAGAGAAAAAAATAAGTCAGGCTCCTAAAACAAAAATTACAAAACAGGATTAACAATTTATTAAAAATTACACCCTTGATTTTTTTGAGGGGAAAAAAAGTGTTTTTTTTAAAACAAGGGCATGAAAAAGACTTCAGATTAAGACTCATACTCTGTTCCAAATGAAAAGTAGTAACATTACTTCTAGTAGAAAATATCTGCTATGGAAAAAAATTTCAGATATTTTCCATTTGATGTAGGTATTAATAAAAAATATGATGTTTATATCTAAAATATAAACTAGCAATTTATTTTCATTTATAATATAAAGTGTTTTAGGAAAAGTTTACTCTTCTCAGTGTTCAAAATAAAATAGGAATTGTTTTCCATACCTAGCAATTTCAATGATAATGTAAAGTAAAAATTTAATTCTGCTGAACTAAAGCTCAAATAGATTCAAATTTTAAAAATATGAAAATATCTACATTTTTAAAAGCTTAAAATTTTTGTTACTTTGCAATGACAGGTCTGATTTTTCTAACATTTAAAAAATTTTGCCTTCTTTTATTAATATAAAACTATTCAAATAATCACAACAGAATCTCTTATATACCAGTAAAGCATAATCACATGATACACTCATAACACTCAACAATTACAATCGAGAAAGGGGAAGTCTCCCTCAAAGAATTTCTTTCTTTCTGTCACCTCCATTCCATATATATAGTCTTCATTTCACATCACATACATAGAAAAATTAGCACAATCTAACAGGTAGATAAGAAAAAAAAATTTTGGCCTTGAAGAGCTCATCACGTAAATTTATTCATTCTTCTTAGTATGTTTCTTTTTAACATTATCTGAAGCAACATCTACAGGCTTTGAGGCCAATGACCCAATGCCATTGGAAGGTGACTTTGCTTCACTTTTCTTCTCACATGATGAAAACGGCTGCTGCCAGCCAAACAGCATCCGACTCAATGTATCCTCAAAAGGAGCAAATGTCATAGTAGAAGTCTGTGTAGTCATCATGGTTATCTGGGGGAAAAAAGTTCGATTTTGAATTTAAATACAAATGCTTTCTGTTTCTCAAGAGAGAGAAACAAAAGGAAAAAAAATCAAAATGCATTATTAATGTAATCTGCAGGAGAAGCAATCTAAGCTAGATTCTGGTAAAATCTCTGTTCTCCATGAGATTCTACTTAATGGAAAATAACACGACTCATTAAAAATAATACAAGGTACCATATTTTGGGGTACCAAATGAGCAGAATAACCACTTTCACAAAAATGCATTTAGTATTCAAAGGAAATAAGATAAAATATCAACATTACTATGCACTTAACATGTGTCAGAACTAAGATAAGCGCTTTACATTGTCATTCTCTTTAACTTTAACCCAAAAACTACTCTATTATTACCCTCATCATTGAGATGTGGAACCAAGGCTCTGAGAGGTTAAATAACTTGCCTAAAGTCACAAAGCTAATTAAGTGGTAAAGAAGTTTGCAATATCCAGATTCTGAGTTCGATTACTAAATACACTGACTATCATCATCTAAAGTCACAGACTTTTAGTGAATTGCAGAATACTACCCTCAACAGATTGTAGAATGTCTCTATCCCCCAATGTTTTCCACATATATTTTTATATAAAGGAACCAAGACCCCAAGGGGTAGAGAGTGCTCCTATTCCTTTATGTGGCAAAATGCACAGTGTTCACAGATGTTTAGATATATTCAAGAAATTAGACTAATGCCAAAATAAATCTGGGAGGAGAACTTTCAAGTCTAGAACAGCTCCAAAGAATCCAGGAATTTCCCCAAGAGTCAATTCCTCCAGAACACAGAAAATGACTCAAACTAGAAATTCTGAGGATCAAATTTCCAAAGAAGACCCCTACATAACCTACCTGCTTGGGGAAAATGGTATCAAGAATAAATTCTTACTAGTTGCAATACAGTGTGGGAAGGTGGAATAAAAGTATATATTCATCACAAAAGGAATAGGTAAGTTAAATGCATACTATGCAATAGTTAGAAAAGAAAAAGTGAAAAATTCTTAGAACATACTGTTAGGTGAAAATGAGACACAAAACAAGAGCCATAGTGTACTATCATTTATATAAATTAAAAACACATCCACACACAACATTGTGAGAGTACTAAACGTCACTTAAATGTATATTTTAAAACAGCTAATTTTATGTGAATTTGAACTCAATTTAAAAAAAAAATTTTTTTTAAATACATGCCCATGGACTTCAGGCCAGTCATGATTAAATAGCTTATCTCAGGACTCAGTCTCACCAAAATCAACAAAAGACAGAAGTACATAAAGTAACTGCTAAAAGACACCGGGAAACAATTGAAATAGGCAGAACCTGATGGGGCTACTATTCAAGAGAAAAAAAGCTGAATAGAGTTCCACATTCACCCTTGCTTTTTCTTGTGAAGATATGTACCTAAATTCACAGCACAGGGGAACAGAAAGCAGAAGTCCAGGGGGGATAAGGAGCCATAGGTTGGAATGTGAGAAGGCCAAAGCTGTAAGGACCTGAGGTCAATACAGCCCAAAGAAGAGGAAATTGCATGGAAGTGAGCCCTAAAATCCTTGTGCAATTCACCCTGGAGGAATTTACCAATCCCTAAACTCTGCATACATAAGAAGGAAGAGAATCCAAAAGCCTAGCAGACAGCAATAGCTGAGAGGCCAAAGAGCTGAGCAGATACTTTAGCAGCCGGCTGCTTGGTACTGGGAAGATAAGTTGGAATTCAAGGTCAGACAAGGTGAAACTGCCCAGGGATGTACTTCAGGCTTAAAGTAAGACCCCAAAAGGGTTACACTGTAGAAGGGCAAACTGAAGTATAATACAGCACTAAGTCTAAAACTAATAATATGATTAAAACATTCTGCTTGTGCATTAACTGTCTTCCAAAAGATGTTGAATATAATCCCTGCCCTCAAGGAGCTTACAGACTAGTCAAAGACAGGCAAGTAAATCAGTAATTACCAAACAGTAAAGAATACCAAACAGTAAAGAAGAGTAAGGGCAGTAATAGAGATTTCCCAGGAACATTTAAATAATAGATATAGATCTGGAAGTCATTTATCATACAAGTGAAAGGCAAATGCATAAATTTGAGTGTACACACCTGGAGAGAATGTAAAATGAGGACTCTAAATATAACATTAACCTCCAAGTTTATGCCATTATTGGATAAGATCTAAGGACTTTTTTATATTAAATTATTTCTTAGAATAAATAGTTACAATGAGATACACTAGCATAATTACCTTGGTCATAGCTTGACTTAAGGAACTGCAAATAAAAGATAATAGAATTCAAATAAAAAACAATGGTCTACTGTCAGGAAAACAGCAACGTCTTTTTTACAAAATCCAAAAGAGAAGAGTGCCAGGGTTTAAAATATTTTCTGAGAACATGAACTATAATAAGTATTTTTCAAAGTCGAGTGTTTTAATAGAATCTCCACTCCCAAAAGACTCATCACTCCGTTGAGAAGTATTGCCAGCATCAGAAATTACTGCTGAGATAGACATATGAGGTTCAAGGACAAAATTCTGTGAATTCAGCCTCTTATCAGACCTTGATTTAGCAAGGTGACAAATATACTTGTGACAAATAGAACAAATCGTTATTCTTTTACAAATAAAATATAAAACTGTCTCCTTATTTAGCAAACTATTAAAAGTATATTACCTAAATTAAATAGTATTTGGCTTCATAGTCTCAAAAAGGAGAGGAAACAAAAGAAAATAGAAGCCCTAAAAATATTTTGGCATTTTCAACATATCCTAAAATATAAATTAATTCAGGTAAAGAAATTGTTTAAAGCTCTGCCGCATTCTTTATATAATATCTCAAGTTACACCATTTCAAAATGTCCAGTAAAACGTGACACACAATATGGCACTTATATCTACTTTTATATTCTCTACAGTGCCTAGCACTGAGAATACACTGAATGAATAAATATAATATCTACTTCACAGCAATAATTCAAAGAATACTGAAATGTATCCATATAAGAAAAATGTCCACAATTAATCTCTCTCTTCATCCAGAACATACTTCTTCCTGTCTCCATCTGCCCAAATTCAAATAATCCTTTTCAGTGTAACTTGTGTCTATTCCAATAGGCCCTTATCAGTGTCTTCCAATGAAAGTCACTTGGCCCTAAAATGAATCCCTAATGGCACATGGCATATTCAAGTAGGTTTTCTCATAACTCTACACTTTCTCCATAGATTATGTTATTCCCTCAGACTTCACTAATTATTAACATGAATGATTCAAATAAATTAAAATCATAGGGTTTACATTTTTACAAATGTAAAAAAAAAAACCTAGGGGAATGACCTGTTCATTTCTGGTATATATCTTTAAGTGTAGAATAATATTCAACGCATCAATGAATAAAATGTATACATTACACCTTATTCAATGTATATCTTTAAGTGTGGAATAATTAAAGAAACCTGTGAAAGAGCATTTTGATCATTTATTAGTCAGTCAACATATATATTAAAAATCAACTATATACACTAGACTCAGTGCTAAGGATGCAGTGATGAATACTGCAAACTTAGTACCTCTCCTCATAAAGTTTAAAAGTCAAGTTAGCATATCTCATGTTCCTTTTTAGACAATAATATCTTAAGAATAGGATTTGGGTCTCATTCAATGTTTATATAATCATTTATATCCCCAAAAGCACCTAAGAACAGTGTCCCTCATTCCTGTATTCAATAATACATTACATCTTATTCAATGCATCAATGAATAAAATGTATACATTACACCTTATTCAATGTATATATGATCATTTGGATCCCCAAAAGGGCCTAAGAACAGTGTCCCTCATTCATGTATTAAACAATACATTACCTGAAGACACTTCTCATCAGTATTCAGCACATCTATTCTCCTTAAAACTATCTCCTCCTCCTTAAAACTCTCATCAACCACCCCTTTTCCATTTCCCATTCTAGATTTCCCTTCTCTAAATATTAGAGAACTTTATGGCTCTGTCCTCACTCCTGTCTCATTCCATGCTTTTCTTCCTATAACTGCCTTCCTAAATTAGCTTATAAATTACGATAAACAATAAACACAATTGCAATAAAAATATCAACACGGTTTTTTACAGAGCTAGACAAACTGCTATTAAAGTTCATATCAATATACAAGAATAGCTAAAAATATATTGAAAAAACACAAACATAGAAGAAATCCAGAAAACACTGAAAAAGAACATTTGCAGGAGTGCCTGATTCTCCACAGCCTCAAAAGAATGTGTAGCCAGACTTTTTAAATTTTCCGTTTGCGGGAAGGTTGCTTGAGTCCAAGTTTGAGACCAGCCTGGGCAACATAGTGAAACCAAAATTGTACAAAAAATACAAAAATTAGCCAGACATGGTGGCACACACCTGTAGTCCCAACTACTCAAGAGAGGCTGAGGTGGGAAGATCACTTGAGCTGGGAAGTCAAGGTTGCAGTGAGCCGTGATCATGCCACTGCACTCCAGCCTGAGCGACAGAGTGAGACCCTGTCTCAAAACTAAAATAAAATAAAAATTTAAAATTTTGTGCCAGTTTGATGAATGAGAAATGGTAGCTCAGTGTTATTTTAATTAATGTTTCTCAAGTATGAGTTCCACATTTTTTAGTATGTTTGAGGAACATTTCCCGATCTTTTCTGTGCGAATTGTCTGTTGATAACTTTCTTTTAACTTTTCCATCACGTTTTGGTCCTTTATCCCTTAATTTTTAAGAGGTTGTTATGTATCAGGCATACCAGCCCTCTGACATATGTTGTAAATATTTTATCACAGTTATTTGATAGCTATATTTTGACTTTGTCCACAGTGGCTTTTGCCATGCAACTTTAAAAAACAATTTATGGAGTCAAATTTATCAATCTTTTCTTTATAGTAAAGGAAGAACCAAGTAAACCCCAAAGTAAACAGAAGGAAGGATATAAAAAAGACCTGAAATTAATGAAATCTAAGACAGAAAAACCAATGAAACCAAAAGCTGGGTCTTTGAAACAAATCCATGAAACTGACAAACCTCTAGGTAGAGTGATTTTAAAAGACAGAAAAAGAAAACACAGATTACCAATATCAGGAATGAAAGTGGAGACATTACCACAAATTCTACAGACATTAAAGGGATAACAAAAAACTATTATCAACAATTTCATGCCAACAATAAAAAACTTAAGTGAAATGGCAAATTCCTTAATAAATACAACTTACTAAAACAGACACAAGTAAAACAGAAAATCTGCATAGCCCTGTATCTATGTAAGAAATTGTTATCAAAAACCTTCCTTTAGAGAAAATTCTAGGCCCAAATGACTTCATTAGTGAATCTATCAAACATTTACCAATAAATAATATCAAACCTACATAAACTTAGAGAATAGAGAAATTATTTTCCATTTATTTAATGAACCCAATTTTACGTTAATACAAAAAGCAGAAAAAAGTTACAGAGAAAACTACAAACCAATATCCATTAACACACAGGAAAAAAATCCTTCAAAATGTTTTAAAAAATGGATTCAGCAAATGCAAAAAGGATACCACATCATGACTAAATGGGGTTTATCACAGGAATGAAAGATTTATGTAACATTTTAATAATCAATCAATGTAATCTACTATATTAACAGAATATAGGAGAAAACTCCTATGATTATTTTAAATGATACAGAACAAAGCATTTGAGAAAATCCCACACCCATTCATGATAAACACTTTCAGCAATCTAGAAATAAAAGAGAACTTCCTCAACCTCATAAAGGACATCTATAAGATGCTTAATAGCTAATATCTTATTTGAGGTAAAAGGCTGAATGTTCTTCCACTAAGGTCACAAACAAAACAAAGATGTCTACTCTCACCATTTCTCTTCAGTATTGTACAGGACATTCTAGCCAATATAGTAAGGCAAGGAAAAAAATAGCATCCAGATTGAAAAGGAAAAAGTAAAACTATCTTTATCATAGACAAGACCATGTATATAGACAATGCTAAGGAATCTACACAAAAGCTACCAGAACCAACAGGCAATTTAGCAAGGTCACACGATACAAGACCAATGTGTAAGAATTAACTATATATTTAAATACAAGCAATGTAAAATTCCAAATTGAAATTAGAAAAACTACTATTTCTAAAGGCATCCAAAAATATGAACTATTTCAGGATAAATTTAAATTTAATAAGATACATATAAAACAATGAAAACCACAAAATAGTACTCCAAAAATTTAAAGGCCTAAATAAATGGAGAAACATACCACGTTCAGAGATCAACAGACTAAATCTTTTTAAGATCTGATTTCTTCCCAAATTAATCTATAGATACAATCTCAAAAACAATTCCAGAAGGCATTTTTTCCATAGGAAGTGACAACTATATCATAAAACTTATTTGGAAATATAAAAGACGTAGACTATCCTAAGAAATATTGAAAAAAGAATAAAGTTGGAGAAACTGTACTACTTGATTTTAAAACTTACTATAAAGTTATGGTAATTAAGACAGTTTAGTATTGGCTAGAAATAGACATATAAATCAATAGAACAGAATACAGTCCAGAAACAGACCCACATAGGTCAAGCCAACTGATTTTCAACAAAGGTGGCAAGATCATTCAATGAGGGAAAGAACTGTCTTTTCAACAAACAGTGTTGTAACAACTTCATATTCATATGGAAAAAAAAAAAAAAACCTGACTCTTACCTCGTAGGACTCGTAAAACTTAATTTGAAATGGTTCACAGATTCTAAAAGTAAAAAGGATGAGTTCATGTCCGTTGTAGGGAAATGGATGAAGCTGGAAACCAACATTCTGAGCAAACCATCGCAAGGACAGAAAACCAAACACCGCATATTCTCACTCACAGGTGGGAATTGAACAATGAGAACAATTGGACACAGGGTGGGGAACACCACACACCAGGGCCTGTCGTGGGGTGGGGGAAGAGGGGAAGGATAGCATTAAGAGATATACCTAATGTAAATGACGAGTTAATGGGTGCAGCACACCAACATGGCACATGTATACATATGTAACAAACCTGTACGTAGTGCACATGTACCCTAGAACTTAAAGTATAATAAAAAAAACACAAAAAAAGCAAAAATTATAAAACTTTTAGAAGAAACAGGCGAAAACTCTTCAAAACCTTGAGGAATAAAATAATTTCTTAAATAGGATACAAAAAGAAGGGCCATGAAAGGAAAATCTAGTAAAGTAAACATCAAAATTTAAAACTTCAGCTCTTCTAAAGACAACACTAAAGAAAGAAAAAGGAACAGCATAAACTGGGAGAAAATTATTTGCAATACATATATCTCACCAAGGATTGACATCCTGAATATATAGAGAACTGTTACAACTCAGTAATAATACAATTTTTAATGGACAAAATATTTAAACAGACACTATTCAAAAGATGATATATGAATGGCCAGTAAACACATGAAAAGACGCTCAAGTCTCTAGCCATCAGAGAAATGCAAAATAAAACTATAATGCAATATCACTTCATACCTATAAAACGCTAAAATTAAAATGACTGATAATACCAAATAATTAACAAGGATCTAGGACAATCAGAACTCTCATACATTGCTAGTGGGAATGTAAAATGATACAACCATTTTGAAAAATAGTGTGGCAGTTTCTTGTTAAACATATGCTTTTCAGATGACCTAGCAATTCTACTCCTAGTTATTAAGTGAAATGAAAATACATATCTGGCTGGGCACAGCAGCTCACGCCTGTAATTCCAGCACTGGGAGGCAGAGGCAGGTGGATCATGAGGTCAGGAGATCGAGACCATTCTGGCTAATATGGTGAAACCCCGTCTCTACTAAAAATACGAAAAATTAGCCAGGCGTGGTGGCACACACCTATATTCCCAGCTACTCGAGAAGCTGAGGCAGGAGAATCACTTGAACCCAGGAGGCGGAGGTTGCAGTGAGCCAAGATCATGCCACTGCACTCCAGCCTGGGCGACAGAGCAAGACTCCGTCTCAAAAAATATAAAAAAGAAAAAAAAGAAAATACATGTCTATGTATAGACATATATGTACACATATTCATAGCAGCTTTATTTATAACAACATTATTCAAATAATCAAAAGCTGGAAATACACCAAAACCCATCAACAGATAACTGGAAAAACAAATTGTGGTACCTAATACTACTTAGGAATATGTAATTACATGGGTAAATCTCAAAAACAAAATGAGTACATACTATATGACTCTATATGAAACTACAGAAAAGACAACTCTAATCTGTAGTGATATAAAGTGGATAAATGGTATACTGGGGCTATGGGTAGTGGCTGGGATTTACTAGAGTAAGGTACAAGGGAATACTACGAAGTGATAGAAATATTTCATACATTGACTGTGGTAGTAGTTACACAGGTATACAAATTTGTCAAAACTCATCAAAATGTACTCCTAGACTGAATGTACTTTATTATCCATGAATATAGTTTAATATGCATAAATTATACTTCTAAAAAGTTGACTTTTAAAAATTTTTAAAGCAACTCATTTCTAATGATTTCATAAATAAATATTAAATGCTGCTTTGCTAAAGCATTTTTTAAAATTGTTACAAAACCCCAAATAATTTTAATCTCAATTTGCAACATAATCCACATTTTGCATATCTATAAACAAAAAAAGTTTTAGCATACAAATGCCTTAGAAAGAATTCAATTTGGTCCAATAATTTTATAGCCAGTTTCTAGGATAAAGTCATATTTATAATTTTCTGTCCAGATTTTTAATAAAAATCAGTAATGTTAAATGGAACACTATCATTTTATAGAGAAATAGTATGAAATTATATTGAGAAATGAGAATAGTCATCAAACATGAAGATTTTATTACAACCCAGGCATTACATATTTCTTTACACTTAAGGAATAGATATTAAACAATCCTGGAGTAAAAAATAGAAGGCAACTTGCTTCAAGTTTGTACCAAGTCGATAAAGCAGAAACCTGAAGAACCTTGTTTTAAGATGAGAGGCATTTATACTTGGCAGGCATTTTCTTCCAATGAAAAAATAAAGTGAATGTGCCACTATCTTGACACTTATAAAAATGTTTATAAAAAGCATTTAGGACATTGATTCTCACAGTTGGCTGAATACTGGAATCACCTAGATTAAAAGAAATACTAATCTCTATACAACATCCCTAAAATTCAGATTTAATTAGTATAAGTTAGGCCCTGGGCATATAGGCTGTTTTAAAACTCCTCGGGTGAGTCTAATGTGCACCAATTTGAAAACCACTAGCTTAGAGACCTGTTCCATCATCATAGAAGTCAGTCTTGAGCTGAATGATTGTATATGCCCTGATTGCAGTAGGTAGTGTTGTTATTTTAAGCATCTGATAGGTGTATCTCCCTTGATTAAAAATAAATACCTTACAGAAGAGATTATATGTTTTATTTATCATTGTCTCCGCGTATCTGGAACAATGAAAGGCACATAGCAGTTGCTAAATAAGTATCTTTTGAATGAATATATGATTGCCTTATACTTCTTTTATGTCCCCATCTTCTAATAGATTATGCAATTTGAATTCAAAATATATATATATTGAACAAATGAATGACTGAAGCAGTTGGGGATAATATTTAAGGCAAAACAAAATCTGATAAAATATACACATTTTAAAAACACATACACATATATAAACAGATCAGAAGTGGAAAAAGAATATACAAAAGAGTGAAACATTTGGCAGCTGAGAATTATATCACTGAGTTTTCAAATATTCTTCACATTCTTATACTTAGAAACAAAGAAGTAACCCCAAACAACTAATTCATTAGCTAATATCTCAGAACTTGCACATATGCAGATAAATTTTCTTTTAAAAACAGAATTATAGTTTAATCTTGATGAACACAGCTCAATTTTCAAAATTCAAGTAAATAAAATTTTAGCACACATCATGATAGCCTTACTGGATAGCTGTGTTAAAAACAAAAAGTATTTGGTATCACCTATTGTTATGTGCTCTCAGTTGAGATCTAGTTAGTCTCCTAGGAGTCTCACATTGATAAACAACTATTTTGGTACTTCCTTACATAATGTGCTTATTTAGAAATACCTTATTAATAACAGACTTCCTTTTGATTAGATACATTCTCAGATATGGCTTCATTTATCAAAGTTCCACAAGTATTACATAATTTTTAATTCAGTTTGTATCTCAGACTACAAAACTTTGGCTTACTTAAAATCAGCATTGGTTGCTTGATTGTAGGTTTGTCACCAAAAAGTGCTGCTTCACTCTCTGTGGTTGGAAATCTTTTCTGATATATCAAGGGGTATTCCTTCTGAAACTGTTTTAGTTTTTTTCTTTTCTCCTTTGAGGTAAGCTTGTTTTTAATAACATTTTCTAAAAGTTCTGTAATTGCAGCTTGAGAGGTATAAACTTTGTGCTTTTCAAAGTCCTGAGCACTAATCTGCTTACAGTATGAGTAAGTTGGCAAAGGAACAAATAGTCCATCTCCAGGATTTTCAGTATGTCCCTTTTTTTAGGAGGCAAGATGTTTTTCCACTGCAGTCTGTAAATAAGTTAGTACTTGCAGAATTTCCTGATGATGATCCATTAAGAAAGAAACTAATCTTCCAGCCAGAAGCTTATCAAGATCCACTTCTTCAGCACAGCATAGCACACACTGAGAAAAGGTATGTATCATCAGTGATCTCACACCCATTGCATCATGAAGTTTGGGCATATCAACATTTTGACTAATTTGGGAAATCATACGCATTAAAAGTTGAAGCTTTCTACAATTTGGTGGCAGAAGTAACAAACGACATAATTGTAGAACATCGACGGCAACCCTCTCTAAACGAGGTTGCAGCAAACTTTGTGTACCAGTCAACATAGAAGAAGCTGGAAGTAAAGAAATTTCTGAAAATTCTATTGAAATTTGTAGAGTCTTTTATTGATTGTGGCACTAGACTCTCCGAGTTCACTTTCCATAGCTGTTTGCACACTTGTGCTGCCTTGTCCAACATTTGGTTTCACGATCATTTCGGCCACTGGTGTACTGATACAACTATTCCTTCTTGTACTACTTCTTAAAAGCAAACTCTAAGACCTACAAAGCTGTTTTGACTTGCATTTCCCATTACACAGCTCCTCTTGGACTTGAGCAGTCAAAGTGGTGGTTCTCTTAAAACCAGCACGGAATGGCTTTTGAATATTTTCCTCTGAATGAAGATTCAACAGGAATTCCTGTTTGGGCTTAGTCTCTAAAAACAGTTTAGTATTTTGTCCTTCTATGTTTGGAAAAGATTGATGAAACACATTGGATGCCTCTTTACTTGAATTCCCTGACACATCTACAATTCCTTCCAAAGAACAGCATCTTGGTTTGCTGTTAGAGGATAGATCATGCATACCACTTAACCCTATATTAAATTATGACAACTTCCTCCCATTATGCCATTAGCAGTCACTCTTCTGTTTCATAAGTTAACAAGCTGCATTTTCTTAGCACATCTTTCTTGAAATCCTGGATTGCTTACCCGTAGTCTCTCAGTAGAATCTGATTCTTCTTTCTCTATGAAGCAGACTGAGAAGGCACTCCATTGATTTGAAGGAATTCAAATTGTGAAGGAATTTTTAAGACTATGGATCATCTTGGATTCTATGTATCCCACTGGATCTATCTGAAACTATGACATAGCCACAAACAACCAAAGTGTTCACAAATAATTCGTAATATTCAAAGGTAAGCAGAGGTTCAAGGAGATCTAGAAAATAATCTGTGATTGTGCTGAATATACCTTGTTCAAATCCAACGTAAGTTGGATTATTCACAACATCACTTCTTGGCCAATTTGCTAGGCACTTCATGGCAGATAATACCCAGTGAGGGAGGTCATCTGATTTGTTTTGTAGTATAACTACTCCATGTTTACTTGTACTGGCCATGTTGTACATTATATATTGGGGAATTACTTGTTCAGGATTTATGACTTCTTCTAGGGATGGCACACCTAAAATGGTTTGCAGGTAGATCAGAATAACATATCTCCAAATTTCTTCAACATCTTCCTGGCTTAGTTCTCTATTATCAACTGCATTTTCTTGATCTTCATTGATTATTTCATGCTTTATTTTCTCGGAATTTTCCTGAGATAAATGTAATCCATGCTTTTTAGGAGTTCTACAAGAAGTTTCGTCATTTAAAAATACTATCTTTATCTTTGGAAAAGTTCTCTATGTTGTTTTTTCTCAATTCTGGATGTCTTTGTGGCAGAGTTTTAAACGGTGAAGTTGCAGGAAATCTGAAGAGCTGGTTATTATCATCAACATTTTCTGATCCCCACCTGCCTTTGATATCTTCAATTACATGATTCTTAAGAAATTTCCTCAACAGTTGAATAGTCTGTTGCCTTGTAACTTTAGGACCAAAATTGCTATTATTTCTTAATAGGTCTATTAATAAAATTGCTATTATTTCTTAAAGCCAATCCACTGCTTCTCCTGCTGTGAAACAACTGCCGTATTTTTTAAAGTGTTGTCTGTGTTTTCTTAGAGGCATTCCTGCTCGAAAAGATGTGGTAATTTCATTCCGTAAGTAGCAGAATCCATGTAAGATTGCCATACCAGGAAGATCTGAATTTTAGTTCTGCCACTTGCGGTAGATGTGTCTTTAGAAGGATTTAACGTCTGTAAGCAACAGTGTCCACACTGGTAAAGTAGGACTAATAATACATGCCCGCCTGAAGGGCATTCCAGCTTGGTGGCCCGATAAGGCCCAAGAGGCACACCCCGACTCTCCATAGGTCTGTCAGGGCCCACTGACGTCCATGGCAGCGAAGGCGACACTCAGGCCCAGCAGCCCGGGCAGTGGCGAGTCTCAGCACCACCACTGGCCCTGCTGCCGATTTGAATAGCATCTACTAAAGAATTTTTTAAAAGTGGTCCTGATAAAGTTGGGCCCTATACCATACCTTGGGAAACACTGCTGTTGGTTATACCTAAAAATAGAGTTAACAGGTCACAAGATATGTGGATCTTCAACCTTGTCAGATATTGCCAAACTGCTCTCCCAAGTTTTATTCCTGTTTATACCTCCTCCAAATCCCTTTAAAATAGTTTATACTCTTCATCTTCACTTTTTTATTCACCTCAATTGATTACAATCATTTTTCTATCCCTTACCAGTCCACTGAAATTGCTTTTACTAAGGTGACCAAATATCTCTTAATTTCGAAACTCAACAGCCTCTTTTCAGTTTTAGTCATTCTTTACCATTCCTTCTGCTTTATTTCACAACAGCTCTATTTCACAAGTACTCCTTTTATTGAGCAGCCAACAGATAACCCACACTTCTCAATCTTTTTTCAAATAATTTATATTTTTAAATATTTTTAAAATATTGGTGTAGATGTGGTCAAAAGGGAACACTTTCACGCTGCTGGTGGGAATATAAACTAGTACAATCACTATGGAAAACAGTATGGAGATTCTTCAAAGAACTAAAAGTAGAACTACCATTTGATCCACTAATCCCACAACTGAGTATCTCCACAAAGTAAAAGGAGTCATTATATGAAAAAGACACTTGCAAACTCATGTTTATAGCCCAATTAGCAATTGCAAAAATATGGAACCAGCCTAAATGCCCATGAACCAACAAGTGGATAAAGAAAATGTGGTATGTATACACCATGGAATACTAATCAGCCACAAAAAGGAACAAAATAATAAAATAATGGCATTTGCAGCAACCTGGATAGAGCTGAAGACCATTATTTTAAGTGAAGTAACTCAGAAATGAAAAACCAAATATCGTATGTTCTCACTTATAAGTGGGAGCTAAGCTGTGAGGATGCAAGGGCATAAGAATGATACAATGAACTATGAAGACTTGGGGGGAAAGGTGGGAGACAGATGAAGGACTAAAGACTACACATTGGGTACAGTATACACTGCTCAGGTGACAGGTGTACCAAACTCGGAAATCACCACTAAAGAACTTATCCATGTAACCAAAAAAACACCTGTTCCACAAAAACTATTGAAATAAAATTTAAAAGATAAAAAAAATTATGATTAAGATTATCAAATATATTATCAGTATCAGTAAAATCTAAATGGGATTTAGGCAAATGAATTAGTTAAAAATGAATATTCTATTTAGAAACTGGTGGATATACTTTATAATTAGGAAAATGTTGAGAAATATTGTAAGAGAAGTTCAACATTGTATGTTTTCCTATTTTTAAATATCTTTTATTATTATTATTATACTTTAAGTTTTAGGGTACATGTGTACAATGTGCAGGTTTGTTACATATGTATCCATGTGCCATGTTGGTGTGCTGCACCCATTAACTTGTCATTTAGCATTAGGTATATCTCTTAATGCTGTCCCTCCTCCCTCCCCCCAACCCACAACAGTCCCCAGAGTGTGATGTTCCCTTTCCTGTGTCCATGTGTTCTCATTGTTCAATTCCCACCAATGGGTAAGAACATGTGGTGTTTGGTTTTTTGTCCTTGTGATAGTTTACTGAGAATGATGGTTTCCAGTTTCATCCATGTCCCTACAAAGAACATGAACTCATCATTTTTATGGCTGCATAGTATTCCACGGTGTATATGTGCCACATTTTCATGATCCAGTCTATCGTTGTTGGACATCTGGGTTGGTTCTAAGTCTTTGTTATTGTGAATAGTGCCACAATAAACATACATGTGCTTGTGTCTTTATAGCAGCATGATTTATAGTCCTTTGGGTATATACCCAGTAATGGGATGGCTGGGTCAAATGGTATTTCTAGTTCTAGATCCCTGAGGAATTGCCACACTGACTTCCACAATGGCTGAACTAGTTGACAGTCCCACCAACAGTGTAAAAGTGTTCCTATTTCTCCACATCCTCTCCAGCACCTGTTGTTTCCTGACTTTTTAATGATGGCCATTCTAACTGGTGTGAGATGGTATCTCATTGTGGTTTTGATTTGCATTTCTCTGATGACCAGTGATGATGAGCATTTTTTCATGTGTTTTTTGGCTGCATAAATGTCTTCTTTTGAGAAGTGTCTGTTCATGTCCTTCGCCCACTTTTTGATGGGGTTGTTTTTTTCTTGTAAATTTGTTGCAGTTCATTGTAGATTCTGGATATTAGCCCTTTGTCAGATGAGTAGGTTGCAAAAATTTTCTCCCATTTTGTAGGCTGCCTGTTCACTCTGATGGTAGTTTCTTTTGCTGTGCAGAAGCTCTTTAGTTTAATTAGATCCCACTTGTCAATTTTGGCTTTTGTTGCCATTGCTTTTGGTGTTTTAGACATGAAGTCCTTGCCCATGCCTATGTCCTGAATGGTATTGCCTAGGTTTTCTTCTAGGGTTTTTATGGTTTTAGGTCTAACATGTAAGTCTTTAATCCATCTTGAATTAATTTTTGTATAAGGTGTAAGGAAGGGATCCAGTTTCAGCTTTCTACATATGGCTAGCCAGTTTTCCCAGCACCATTTATTAAATAGGGAATCCTTTCCCCATTGCTTTTTTTTGTCAGGTTTGTCAGATAGTTGTAGATATGCAGCATTATTTCTGAGGGCTCTGTTCTGTTCCATTGATCTATGTCTCTGTTGTGGTACCAGTACCAGGCTGTTTTGGTTACTGTAGCCTTGTAGTATAGTTTGAAGTCAGGTAGCGTGATGCCTCCAGCTTTGTTCTTTTGGCTTAGGATTGACATGGCGATGAGGGCTCTTTTTTGGTTCCGTATGAACTTTAAAGTAGTTTTTTCCAATTCTGTGAAGAAAGTCATTGGTAGCTTGATGGGGATGGCATTGAATCTACAAATTACCTTGGGCAGTATGGCCATTTTCACGATATTGATTCTTCCAACCCATGAGCATGGAATGTTCTTCCATTTGTTTGTATCCTCTTTTATTTCATTGAGCAGTGGTTTGTAGTTCTCCTTGAAGAGGTCCTTCACGTCCCTTGTAAGTTGGATTCCTAGGTATTTTATTCTCTTTGAAGCAATTGTGAAAGGGAGTTCACTCACGATTTGGCGCTCTGTTACTGGTGTACAAGAATGCTTGTGATTTTTGTACATTGATTTTGTATCCTGAGACTTTGCTGAAGTTGCTTATCAGCTTAAGGAGATTTTGGGCTGAGACAATGGGGTTTTCTAGATATACAGTCATGTCACCTGCAAACAGGGACAATTTGACTTCCTCTTTTCCTAATTGAATACCCTTTATTTCCTTCTCCTGCCTGATTGCCCTGGCCAGAACTTCCAACACTATGTTGAATAGGAGTGGTGAGAGAGGGCATCCCAGTCTTATGCCAGTTTTCAAAGGGAATGGTTCCAGTTTTTGGCCATTCAGTATGATATTGGCTGTGGGTTTGTCATAGATAGCTCTTATTTAAATATCTTTATTATTATTACATTGCAGTATGGTGTTTAAGTTTGGGTGTTAAAATATAGAACTTTACATCCAGTAACAATTGTAAGAAAAATTATCATTTTTATTCCACCAATTAGGCTATGAACAAAAATTGACGCTGTAACTCAAGAAAATGTAAGATACCAGTGCTATTTATTCTTACCAAACCCACAATACACATTCATTTTCTTTAAAGATTAAAGTTAGAAACTCAAAAATAATACAGCTCCCACCCATTCAGCAAACTAGGAGTAGAAGGGAACTAACTTCCTACTCTGCTAAAAGGTGTCTAGGAAAAACCCATAGCCAACATTATACTTAATAGTGAAATACCAAATGTCTTCTCCCTAAGATCAAGAAAAAGACAAGAATGTTCATCCTCTCCATTTCTATCAACACTATACTGAAGGTTCTAGCCAGGACAACTGGGCAAGAAAATTAAAGACATGCAGATTGAAAAGTAAAGAGTAAAATTATCTCTATTTGCAGATGCCATGATCCTGCATACAGAAAATCCTAAGGAATCTATCTTCTATTTTATTATTTATTTTTTTTTTTTTTGAGATGGAGTCTGGCTCTGTTGCCCAGGCTAGAGTGCAGTGGCGCGATCTTGGCTCACTGAAACCTCTGATTTTGTATTTTTAGTAGACGGGATTTCACCATGTTGGCCAGACTGGTCTCAAACTCTTGACCTCTAGGGATCTGCCAACCTTGGCCTCCCAAAGTGCTAGGATTACAGGCATGATCCACCGTGCTCAGCCAGGAATCTACCTTTTAAAACATCTATTAGAACTAATAAATGAGTTCAGCAAGGTTGCAAGATACAAAATCAATATACAAATATCAATTGTATTTCTACATACTTGTAATAAACAGCCTGGAAGTGAAATTTTAAAACAATTGTATTTAGTATAAGATCAAAAAAGAATAAAATACTGAGGCATAAATTTAACAAAAAAAGTGTAAGACTCGTATATTGAAAACAAAGATGGCCCGACTAAATCAAAAGAACTCTTGTGTTGATGAAATGGAAACCTTATTGTTAAGATGGCAATTATTCTCAAATTAATTTACAGATTTAAAGCAATCCCTATCAAAATAAGAGCTGGCTTCTTTGCAGAAATTGTGAAGTTGTTCCTAAAGTTCATATGGCAATGCTAGTGACCCAGAATACTCAAACAATTCCGAAAAAGAACAAGAAACTCAGAGGAGTCACACTTCCTTTTAATTATTTATTTTTCTTCATTCTTCAACTTTTATTTAAGATCAGGGGTACATGTACAGGATGTGCAGGTTTGCTACACAGGTAAATGTGTGCCATGGTAGACTGCTGCACAGATCATCCCATCACACAGGTATTAAGCCCAGCATCCATTAGCTATTTTTCCTGATGCTCTCCCTCCCTCCACCTCCCCCTGACAGGCCCCAGTTTGTGTTAGGGAGGAGTCTCTCCTTTTCAATATTTTGGACTAGACTCAGTAGAATGGTACCAGCAATTCTTTGTACCTCTGGTATAATTCAGCTGTGAATCCATCTGGTCCTGGGCTTTTTTCGGTTGGTAGGCTATTTATTACTGCCTCAATTTAAGAACTAATTACTGCTCTATTTGGGGATTCAACTTCTTCCTGGTTCAGTCTTGCGAGGGTGTATGTGTCCAGGAACTTATCCATTTCTTCTAGATTTTCTAGTTTATTTGCATAGAGGTGTTTCTAGTATTCTCTGCTTATAGTATAGTTAATAGTACAGTATTTTCTATATAGATGGTTGTTTGTATTTCTGTGGGGTCAGTGTTATCATTTCTGATTGTGTTTATTTGATTCTTCTCTGTTTTTCTTTATTAGTCTAGCTAGCAGTCTATTTATAAACATTTTCCAAAAACCAGCTCATGGATTTGTTGATTTTTTTGAAGGGCTTTTTGTCTCTGTCTCCTTCAGTTCAACTCTGATCTTGATTATTTCTTGTCTTCTGCTAGCTTTGGGGTTTCCTCTTGGTTCTCTAGTTCTTTCAGTTGAAGTAATAGGTTGTTAACTTGAGATCTTTCTAGGTTCTTATGTGGGCATTTAGTGCTATAAATTTCCCTCTTAACACTGCCTTAGCTGCATCCCAGAGATTCTGGCATGCTGTCTCTTTGTTCTAAGTATTTTCAAAGAACTTCTTGATTTCTGCCTTAATTTCATTATTTACTGAAGAGTCATTCAGGAGCAGGTTGTTCAATGCCATGTAGTTGTCTGGTTTTGAGTGCATTTATTAAACTTGAGTTCTAATTTGATTGTGCTGTGGTCTGAGAGACTGTTTGTCATTATTTCAGTTCTTTTACATTTGCTGAGTGTTTTACTTCCAATTATGTGGTCAGTTTTATATTAAGTGCTGTGTGGCAATGAGAAGAATGTACATTCTGTTGCTTTTGAATGGAGAGTTCCGTAGACATCTATCAGCTCTGCCTGATCTAGGGCTGAGGTCAGGTCCTGAATATCTCTGTTAATTTTCTGTCTCAATGATCTAATATTGTCAGTAGGGTGTTAAAGTCTCCCACTATTATTGTGCGGAAGTCTAGGTCTCTTTGTAGATCTCTAAGAACTTGCTTTATGAATCTGGGTGCTCCTGTATTGGGTTCATCTATATTTAGAATCCTTTACCATCATGTAATGCATTTCTTTGTCTTTTTTTATCTTTATTAGTTTTAAAGTCTGTTTTGTCTGAAACTAGGATTGCAACCCTGCTTTTCTCTGTTTTCCATTTGCTTGGTAAATTTTCCTCCATCCCTTTATTTTGAGCCTATGTGTGTCTTTGCATGGAAGATGGGTCTCTTGAAGACAGAATACTGATGGGTCTTGGCTCTTTATCCAGCCTGCCATTCTGTGTCTTTAAATTGGGGCCTCTAGCCCATTTATATTTAAGGTTAGTATTGTTATGTAAATTTGATCCTATCATCATGATGCTAGCTGGTTATTTTGCAGACTTGTTTATATGGTTGCTTCATAGTGTCACTGGTCTGTGCTTCAGTGTGTTTTTGTAGTGGTTGGTAATGGTTTTTCCTTTCCATATTTAGTGCTTCCTTCAGGAGCTCTTGCAAGGCAGGCCTGGTGGTGATGAATTCCCTTGGCATTTGCTTGTCTGAAAAGGATCTTATTTCTCCTTCAATTATGAAGCTTAGTTTGGCTGGATATGAAATTCTGGGTTGGAAATTCTTTTCTTTAAGAATATTGAGTATTGGCCCCCCAGTCTCTTCTGGCTTGTAGGGTTTCCACTGAGAGGTCCACTGTTAGTCTGCTGGGTTTCCCTTTGATGGTGACCTGGTCTTTCTCTCTGGCTGCCCTTAACATTTTTTCTTTCATTGTGACCTTGGAGAATCTGATGATTATGTGTCTTGGGGTTGACCTTCTCGTGGAGTATCTAACTGAGTTCCCTGGATTTCCTAAACTTGAATGTTGGCTTGTCTTGTTAGGTGGGGGAAGTTCTCCTGGATGATATCCTGAAGTATGTTTTCCAACTTGGTTCCATTCTCCTCATCTCCTTCAAGTACTCCATCATAGGTTCTGTCTCTTTACATAATCCCCTATTTCTCAGAGATTTTGTTCATTCTTTTTCATTATTTTTTCTCTATTTTTGTCTGCCTGTCTTATTTCAGAAAGATAGTCTTCAAGCTCTGAGCTGCTTTCCACTGTTTCATGTATTCTGCTGTTGATACTTGTGATTGCATTGTGAAGTTCTCATGTTGTGTTTTTCAGTTCCATCAGGTCAATTCTGTTCCTCTCTAAACTGGCTACTCCAGCTATCAGCTCCTTTATTGTTTTATCATGATTCTTAGCTTCTTTACATTGGGTTAGAACATGCCCCTTTAGCTCAGTGAAGTTCATTATTACTCACCTTCTGAAGCCTACTTTTGTCAAGTCAGGCATCTCAGCCTCAGCCTAGTTCCATGCCCTTGCTGCAGAGATGTTGTGATCATTTCGGGGAGAAGAGGCACTCTGGCTTTTGGAGTTTTCACCATTTTTGCATTCTTTCTCATCTCTGTGGGTTTACCTACCTTTGATCTTTGAAGTTGCTGACTTTTGAATGGGGTTTTTGTAGGGTCTTTTTTGTTTATGTTGTTGTTGTTTTCTGTTTGTTTTTAATAGTCAGGCCAGTCTACCATAGGGTTGCTGCGGTTTGCTGAGGGTCCACTCCAGACCCTAGTTACCTTGGTTTTTCCCAAACCTCAAGGTAACATCAGTCAAGGATATGAAACAGCAAAGATGGCAGCCAGCTCCTTCCTCTGGAAGCTCTGCCCCAGGTGGGTTCTGACCTGCTGCCGGACCGAACACACCTGTAGGAGGTGGTTACCGATCCCTGTTGGGAGGTCTCACCCAGTCAGGAGGAACAGAATCAGGGACCCACTTAAAAAAGCAGCCTGGCTGCTTTTTGGTAGAGGTGTGCTGCACTGGGGGAGACCTTCCTTGTCTGAACCATTTGGGCATTCCAAAGCTGGCAGCCTACAACGGATGAGTCAACTGAGTCACAGAGATGGTGACTGCCCCTCCCTCTGGGAGCTCCATCTCAGGGAGAGATGGAGAACCCTGGCTGGAATGGATGAAGTCTCCATAGGGAGGTCCCCTCCAGTGAAGAGGAATGGATAATGGTCCGGCTTAAAAAAGCAGTCTGGTAATGATCTATTAAAGCAGCTGTGCTGCATTGTGGGGAAACTCTTCCTCACCTGTAACATTTGTATTCTCCAAAGCCAGCAGACTACAGCGGCTGGGTCTACCAAACCACAAAAATGGCAGCCACTCCTCCCCCTGAGAGCTACCTCCCAATAGAACCCTTTTGAAGTGGCTAAAGGCCCCACAAGAAGGTCCTGCCCAGTGAGGAGGAATGAATCAGGGTCCTGCTTAAAGAAGCAGTCTGGCCATGATCTGCCAAGGCAGCTGTGCTGCATTGTGGGGGACCCTTCCTCATCTGGACTATTTGTATTCTCCAAAGCTGGCAGGCTGGAATGGCTGAGTCTACCAAACTGCATAGATGCCAGCCACCCCTCCCCGCAGGAACTCAAGACCTGTCTCAGGCAGATTCCAGCCTATTGCTGTTGGCAGGCTGCAACCCAAGCCAGTGGGTCGTAAATTGTGAGGCGCCATGGAAGTGGGGCCTGCAGCACAATGCTGCTTGGTTCCCTGGATTCAGCCCTCTTCCTAGGAATATGTACGGATGGATTTCCTCACTTGCTGAGGACTCCAGGGCCAGAGTATATAAACTCCTGGGTCTCTGTGTATGCCTGAGCAGCTGCTCTGCCAAAACTGCACACAGCTCTGTCTATCGGACCCAAGACCCTGGTGGCATGGGCTCACGAGGGGATCTCCTGATCTACGGGTTGCAAAGGTCCATGAGAGAAGCGTGGTTCCCTGGGCAAGATGGCATAATCACTCACTGCTTCCCTTGGCTGGCAGTAGGGGTTCCTTTGGCTCCATGCTGCTCCCAGGTGGGCCATGGTCCCCCACCCCACCGCTTTTCTTCCTTCTCCATGGGTTGAGCTGTCTGTCTAGACAGTCCCAGTGCAAGAACCTGGATATTTCAGTTGAAGGTGTTGAATTCACTTGCCCCTTTTCACTCCTCTCCATGAGTGCCATGGACCACAGCTGCTTCTAATCAGCCACCTTGGATCCTACCAGAGTCACACGTCTTGATTTCAAAACTAATTACAATGCTACAACAATTAAGACATAGTGGTAATAGCATAAGGACGGGCACACATATGGATGGAACAAAATTGAGAATCTAGAAATAAACCCTCAAATTTACAGTCAACTGATTTTTGACAAGATTGTAAAGGCAATTCATAAAGGAAAAGAACTGTTTTTACAATAAATAGTGCTCGGACAACTATATATCCACATAAGAAAACTTGGACAGTTCGTCATACCATACACAAAACTTAAAACAGATCATAAAAACTAAATACAAGAGCTAAAACTTGAAACTCTTGAAGAAAATATAGAGGTAAATCTTCATAACCTTAGATTTGGCAATGGTTTCTTAGCTATGACACACAAAGAATACATAACAAAAGAGAAAATAGGTAAATTGGACGCATAAAAAAAATGGTTTTTTTTGTTTTTTTTTTTTTTTTGAGACAGTCTTTCTCTGTTGCCCAGGCTCAAGTGCAGTGGCGCAATCTCGTCTCACTGCAGCTTCTGCCTCCCTGGTTCAAGTGATTCTACTGCCTCAGCCTCCTGAGTAGCTGGGATTACAGGCACGCACAACTAATTTTTATATTTTTAGTAGAGATGGGGTTTCACCATGTTGGCTAGTCTGGTCTCAAACTCCTGACCTCAGGTGATCTGCTGACCTCAGCCTCCCAAAGTGCTGGGTGAGCCACTGTGCCCAGCCTTCATCAAAATTTTACCAGTTGGTGCTTCTAAGGGCACTATCAGTGAAAAAAAAAACTTACAGAATGGAAGAAAATATCTGCAAATCATTAAGTCTGATAAGATTCTAGTATCCAAAATACAAAAAGAATTTTACAACTCAACATTAAAACAAAATATAAATTGAAAATGGGCAAATGATCTGACTAGATATTTTTCCAAAGAAGATATACAAATACCTAACAAGCACAAAAAAGATACTCAGATGTACATCAAAACCACAATGAGATGCCACTTCACACCCACTAGGGTGGCTATAATAAAAAAGACAATAATATGCGCTAGTAATGGTGTGGTGAAATTGGAAATCTCATACATTGCTGGTGGGAATATAAAAAGATAAAGCCGCTTTGGAAAACAATCTATCAGTTCCTCAAAAGGATAAACAGAATTAACATATGGCCTAAAAATTCTATTCACAGATGATATACTCAAGAGAAATGAATCACATGTCCACACAAAAATTTTTAAATGAATGTTCACAGCTCATTATTCATATTAGCCAAAAAGTGAGACAATCAAAATGTCCATCAACTGATGAGTGGATAAACAAAATGGCCGACAGCTGGAAGTACTGGGGAAAATGTGAAATGACTTCCAAAGAATACGATGTTTCTTTTTGGAGTGATAAAAATGTTCTAATACTGATTTGTAGTGATAATTGCACAATTCCATGAATATACTAAAAAACTATTCAATTATACACTAAGTGAATTATATGATATGTGATATGGTTTGGCTCAAACCATATATCACTCATATCTCCACTCTCAAACCTCACCTTGAATTGTACAAGGGCAGGGCCACATGAAGGTAACTGAATCATGAGGGTCTTTCCTGTGCTGTTCTTGGGATAGTTAAGTCTCACAAAATCTGATGGTTTTATAAATGGGAGTTCCCCTGCACAAGCTCTCCTGCCTGCCACCATGTAAGATGTGCCTTTGCTCCTCCTCCGCCTTCCACCATGATTGTGAGGCCTCCCCAGCCATGTGGAAATGTGAGTCCCTTAAACTTCTTTTTCTTTATAAATTACCCAGTATCAGGTATGTCTTTATTAGCAGCATGAGAACAGACTAACAGAGTATGGAAAATATATCTCAATAAAGCTGTTAGAAAAAATATATATGGCTCAAAATGTGAGGACTGGAAGAGATTACATGTGAAGAGATTTTGCCTCCAATATCTGTCACCTGAATTACAGCCACAGACCATCTCCAATTCAGAGACTACTGAAATAAAAATAAATGATTCATAAAGTGACTTCATTCTAAGACACATATTTATATAATCTATCCTGTTTTCCTTTTAAAAATCCTGTAGATAAGTTTTTAGCCAAAAATATCTAGTCTAAAATAGAGGTGGCTATAAAATTTTCTAGACTTAAATAATAATCTTATTACAAAATTGTCTACTTGTGAATAGGGAACAAAATCATGGTTATGAATAGTCAGAATTAGACTCATGATACAGCTGCAAATAAAATTCATAAGATACGTCAGATACAGTGACAGAAAGACATGCATCCTCTCCAATCCTCTCAACAATCGTACAATGAAGATGAGAAAATTAGGATTCAGAGACATTAAGTGGCTAGCCTATTCAGGGATTAGGCAGCAAAACTGGAATTTGAACCCAAGACTGCCTGTCTCTAACCTATCTTCACGAAGGAATAAAGCTTCCACCCAGGCAATAGTAATAGAAAAGAATGACCACAAATATGTCCTAATACAAAATATTTGAAATTTTAGAGCTTAAAGGAAATTCAGAGAGTATCTATCTCAAGTACCTCATTTTAGAAATGAGACAGTATCATCTTTGCAGTCTCTGATCAGCCTTGGCTATTTCCACTACCCTCTCTTCTCCAATATACTACTAGGCTATCTGCCACTGTTTCCTGATAGCCCTAGCATAAAGCAAATGAGAAATCACAGAAAAGCTAAGTTTTAGAAAGTCATGGATGTGCTGAGTAAAGCTCCCCAAATTATTCCTCTTAGATAATAACAATAAATAAATGTTCCTCTTACTTGTCCAGTATGCAGAATTGTATCAAAGGGGAATAGTTATACAGGATTTGTAATAATTATAGGTACTTTGAATTCTTACCTTTGTGGCCACAATAAAGATGGTATAAAGGAACATAAGATTATGCTTTGATATTGCCAGATGCTGAGTGTGCTGGAATGTGAAGATAACTGACCCCAGCAGGGTTACCTTGGCAGGGCTGAAAATAAAACACATTTTAAATCAGCAAGTAATAAGTATGACACATCTCTATCTTTCTCAAAGAGTGCTCTGCAAAACAATAACTTAATGAGTTATTAATAGATGTAATGCAAAAATGAGTTTTGTTAAAACACTTTAAAAAGTGTTGAAAATGCTGAGTTACAGGATTAAGAAACTCACTCAAAACTGCTCAACTACACGGAAACTGAACAACCTGCTCCTGAATGACTACTGGGTACATAACAAAATGAAGGCAGAAATAAAGATGTTCTTTGAAACCAACAAGAACAAAGAAACAACATACTAGAATCTCTGGGACACATTTAAAGCAGTGTGTAGAGGGAAATTTATAGCACTAAATGCCCTCAAGAGAAAGCAGGAAAGATCTAAAAGTGACACACTAACATCACAATTAAAAGAACTAGAGAAGCAAGAGCAAACACATTCAAAAGCTAGCAGAAGGCAAGAAATAACTAAGATCAGAGCAGAACTGAAGGAGATAGAGACATAAAAAAACCCTTCAAAAAATCAATGAATCCAGGAGCTGGTTTTTTGAAAACATCAACAAAATTGATAGACCACTAGAAAGACTAATAAAGAGGATAAGAGAGAAGAATCAAACAGACGCAATAAAAAATTATAAACAGGATATCACCACTGATCCCACAGAAATACAAACTACCATCAGAGAGTACCATAAACACCTCTACGCAAATAAACTAGAAAATCTAGAAGAAATGGATAAATTCCTCGACACATACACCCTCCCAGGACTAAACCAGGAAGAAGTTGAATCTCTGAATAGACCAATAACAGGCTCTGAAATTGAGGCAATAATTAATAGCTTACCAACCAAAAAAAGTCCAGGACCAGACGAATTCACAGCCGAATTCTACCAGTACAAGGAGGAGCTGGTACCATTCCTTCTGAAACTATTCCAATCGATAGAAAAAGAGGGAATCCTCCCTAACTCATTTTATGAGGCCAGCATCATCCTGATACCAAAGCCTGGCAGAGACACAACAAAAAAAGAGAATTTTAGACCAATATCTTTGATGAACATCGATGCAAAAATTCTCAATAAAATACTGGCAAACCGAATCCAGCAGCACATCAAAAAGCTTATCCACCATGATCAAGTGGGCTTCATCCCTGGGATGCAAGGCTGGTCCCACATACGTAAATCAATAAATGTAATCCAGCCGATAAACAGAACCAATGACAAAAACCACATGATTATCTCAATAGATGCAGAAAAGGCCTTTGACAAAATTCAACAGTCCTTCATGCTAATGACTTTCAATAAAGTAGGTACTGATGGGACGTATCTCAAAATAATAAGAGCTATCTATGACAAACCCACAGCCAATATCATACTGAATGGGCAAAAACTAGAAGCATTCCCCTTGAAAACTGGCACAAGACAGGGATGCCCTCTCACCACTCCTATTCAACATAGGGTTGGAAGTTCTGGCCTGGGCAATCAGGCAGGAGAAAGAAATAAGGCGTATTCAAATAGGAAGGGAGGAATTCAAATTGTCTCTGTTTGCAGATGACATGATTGTATATTTAGAAAACCCCATAGTCTCAGCCTAAAATCTCCTCAAACTGATAAGCAACTTCAGCAAATTTTCAGGATACAAAATCAATGTGCAAAAATCACAAGCATTCCTGTACACCAAGAAGAGACAGAGAGCCAAATCATGAGTGAACTCCCATTCACAATTACTACAAACGAATAAAATACCTAGGAATCCAACTTACAAGGGATGTGAAGCACCTCTTCAAGGAGAACTACAAACCACTGCTCAACGAAATAAAAGAGGACAGAAACAAATGGAAGAACATTCCATGCTCATGGATAGGAAGAATCAATATTGTGAAAATGGCCACACTGCCCAAGGTAATTTATAGAGTCAATGACATCCCCATCAAGCTACCACTGACTTTCTTCACAGAATTGGAAAAAACTACTTTAAAGTTTATATGGAACCAAAAAAGAACCTGCATAGCCAAGACAATCCCAAGCAAAAAGAACAAAGTTGGAGGCATCACGCTACCTGACTTCCAACTATACTACAACGCTACAGTAACCAAAACAGCATGGTACTGGTACCACAACAGAGATGTAGACCAATGGAACAGAACAGAGACCTTAGAGATAACACTACACAGCTACAACCATCTGATCTTTGACAAACCTGACAAAAACAAGAAATGGAGAAAGGATTCCCTATTTAATAAATGGTGCTGGGAAAACTGGCTAGCCATATGTAGAAAGCTGAAACTGGATCCCTTCCTTACACCTTATAAAAAATTAATTCAAGATGGATTAAAGACTTACATGTTAGACCTAAAACCACAAAATCCCTGGAAGAAAACCTAGGCAATACCATTCAGGACATACACATGGGCAAATACTTCATGAATAAAACACCAAAAGCAATGGCAACAGAAGCCAAAATTGACAAATGGGATCTAATTAAACTAAAGAGCTTCTGCACAGCAAAAGAAACTACCATCAGAGTGAACAGGCAACCTACAGAATGGGAGAAAATTTTTGCAATCTACTCATCTGACAAAGGGCTCATATCCAGAATCTACAAAAAACTTAAACAAATTTATAAGAAGAAATCAAATAACCCCATCAAAAAGTGGGCAAAGGATATGAACAGACACTTCTCAAAAGAAGACGTTTATGCAGCCAACAGACATATGAAAAAAAGCTCATTATCACTGGTCAACAGAGAAATGCAAATCAAAACCACAATGAGATACCATCTCATGCCAGTTAGAAGGGCGATCATTAAAAAGTCAAGAAACAACAGATGCTGGAGAGGATGTGGAGAAATAGGAAGGCTTCTACACTATTGGTGGGAGCATAAATTAGTTCAACCATTGTGGAAGACAGTGGCGATTCCTCAAGGATCTAGAACTAGAAATACCATTTGACCCAGTGATCCCATTACTGGGTATATACCCAAAGGATTATAAATCATGCTACTATAAAGACACACGCACACATATGTTTATTGCAGCACTATTCACAATAGCAAAGACTTGGAACCAACCAAAATGTGCATCAATAATAGACTGGATAAAGAAAATGTGGCACTTATATACCATGGAATATTATGCAGCCATAAAAAAGGATGAGTTCATGTCCTTTACAGGGACACGGATGAAGCTGTAAATCATCATTCTCAGCAAACCATCACAACAACAGAAAACCAAACACCACATGTTCTCACTCATAAGTGGAAGCTGAACAATGAGAACACATGGACACAGGGAGGGGAACATCAAACACTGGGCCTCTTGGGGCCTGGGGGGCTGGGAGAGAGACAGTGTTAGGAGAAATACCCAATGTAAATGACGAGTTGATAGGTACAGCAAACCAACACGGCACATGTATACCTATGTAACAAACCTGCACGTTGTACACATGTACCCCAGAACTTAAAGTATAATAATAATAATTTTTAAAAAAGAAATACATGAGGCTTGGTAATTTATAAAGAAAAGTGGCTTAACTGGCTCACAGTTCTGCAGGAGGTACAAGCATGGCACCAAAATCTGCCCAGCTTCTAGTGAGAGCCTCAGGAAACTTGCAGTCATAGCAGAAGGCAAAAAGGGAGCACATCACACAGTGAGACTGGGAACAAGAGAACGAGGGGGGAAAGGAACCAGACTTTCAAACAACCAGATCTCGTGTGAACTCAGTGAACAAGAAATCACTTATCACAAGAGGATGGTAATAAATCATTCATGAGGGATCCACCCCCATGATCCAATCACCTCCCACCAGCCCCCACCTCCAACACTGGGAATCACATTTCAACATGAGCTGGAGGGGACACACACCCAAACCGTATCAACAGATAAATGGATAAAGAAACTGTGATATATACAGGTTGAGCATCCCTAATCCAAAAATCTGAAATTCTAAATCTTCTAAACCACAAAACTTTTGGAGTGCCAACACGATCAAAAGAAATGCTCATTGGAACATTTTGGTCTTCAGGTTTTTGAATTTGGGATGCTTAACCAAGTAAGTATATAATACAAATATTCCAAAATCCAAAAATATCTGAAATCCACAACACTTCTGGTCCCAACCACTTCAAATAAGAGATAGTCACCTTGTATATACAATGGAATACTATTTAGCCTTATAAAGGTAGATCTTGCCATTTGCTACGAAATAGATGAATCTAGAGGACATTATGCTGAATGAAATAAATCAGACACAGAAAGAAAATTACTGCATGATCTCACTTATACATGGGATCTCGGGGAAAAAAAAGTCAAATATACAAGGAGAGAGAATAAAACCGCAACTACTAATGGGCAGGGTCGGGGGAGGAAATGCGAAATATAGGTCAATGGATACAAAAGAGCACACATGTAGGATGAACAAGTCTAAAGATCTAATATATAACACAAGGACTATAGCTAATTATAGTGTAATGTATTCAGTATTTTTGTTAAATGGGTAGACTGTGGCTGCTCTTGCTGCACACACAAAAAATAAGACACTGTGAGATGATGGATATGAAGCAGTATAATGCTCTCAGTAGTCTATGAAAAATTGAAGATATAATTGCTAGTACAACCAGTAAAAATAATAATTCAAAGAGGTATAGCTAATAAGCCAACAAGTAAATTAAAATGGAATTCTTACAAATATTCTCTTGGATTCAACAGAAGGCAAAAAAAAAGGACTAGAGGAAAAAATAAATAATAAAATCATAGACCTAAATGCAACCATATCAATAATTACGTTATTTTAATACAACTTATATATACTCATATATTTTATCACCCCAAATTACAAATTAATTGGACCAAGCCCTCCAGTTAAAAGGTAGAAATTACAACAGCCACCAATAGGACTAGGATTACAGACATGAGCCACTGCACCTGGCCTCTTTCTATTATTTATTTATTTTTTTAAGTGAACTGTAAAACAGCCTCAGTCAGATCCTTCAGGAAATATTCCAGAAGAAGGCACTATTATAGGAGATGAAAGCCCCATGTGCATTATTGCCCCTAAGACCTTCAAGTGGGACAAGACATGGAGGTGGAAGATGATGATATTGATGATCCTGACCCTGTGTAGGCTGAGGCTAATGTGTGTGTTTGTGTCTTCATTTTTAACAAAAAAAGTTTAAAAAGTAAAAAACAAATCTTGAAAACAGAAAAACACTTATAGAATAAGAATACAAAGAAAGAAAATATTTTTGTACAACTGTATAATGTGTTTGTGTTTAAGCTAAGTGTTACTACGAAAGCTTCAAAAAGTTTTTAAAAATTTAAAGTTTATCAAGTAAAAATATTACAGTTAGAAGGAATAAGATCTAGTATTTGGTAGCATAATAGTACAATATAGTTAACAATAATTTATTGCACATTTCAAAATAACTAAAAGAGTAGAATTAGAATGTTCCTAATACAAAGAAATGATAAATGCTTGAAGTGATGGATATCCCAATTACCTTGATGTCATTACACATTGTATGCCTGGTTCAAAATATCACATGTACCCCATAAATATGTACTATTATGTATCCATAATACTTAAAAATAAAAAATTTTTAAAATAAGTAAAGGGAAATTTTTAAAAAAGAAAAAAGTTACAGTAAGCTAAGGTTAATTTATTAAAGAAAAATTTTTTCTATACATTTAGTGTTGCCTAAGTGTACAGTGTTTATAAAGTCTACAGTAGTGCACAGTAATGTCCTAGGTCTTCACTTACGATTTGCTCAGTGGCTCACAGAGAGCAACTTCCAGTCCTGCCACCTTCATTCTTGCTAAGTACCCCATACAGGTATACCATTTTTTATCTTTCAGACCATATTTTTACCACATCTTTTCTGTTTAGATATGTTTAGATACACAAATACCCACCACTATGTTAAAATTGCCTATAGTAGTCACTATAGTACCATGCTGTAAAGGTTTGTAGCCTAAGAGAAATGGGCTATACCATATAGCCTAGGTGTGTAGTAGGCTATACCATCCAGGTTTGTGTAAGTATCCTTGGTAACATTCACACAATGATGAAATGACACATTTCTTAGAACATATTCCCATCATTAAGCAACACATGACTATATACATAAACACAAACCATCATAATGAACCAGTGATCTATCTCACTTGACCCAGTTGTTGATAATTCATACAGTCATCTAGTATGTATTATCTACTATGTGCTAGGTGCTTGAGACACAAGAGCATTCAAAAGAGACAAAAATCTCTGTCCCTGGCATTTTATATTCTTTGAAGGGTTGGGAGAGGAGCCAAGGGGAGGGGAGAATAAACATAATGATTAAGTAAAATATATAACATGTTAGAAGGTGATAAATGTTGTAGAAAAAAGTAAAATAGAACGAGGTGTTGCAATTTTAAGCAGGGTAGGCCTCACTGAGAAGGAAGCATTGAGAAAATACTTTGAGCAAAGTAGATAAGGGAGTTAGCCATCTAAGAAAAATCGTTCTAGATAGTGATAAAAGCCAGTGCTAACCTAGACCATACTTGACTTGCTCAAGCATGGACTAGAGTGAGCAAAGGAGATAATAACAAGAGATGAAATCAAAGCAAACTGGAAAGGAAGAAAGGCACATTTGGAGGGCCTTATAGGCCATTTGGAGGAATCAATGCAAGGTATTCTGAACAAAGTAGAAACATAATTTGATTTTGGTTACAAAAGCCCAAAAAAATGTTTCATGGAAGGTGTTTCAAGGCATATACTCAAAATGAGAAAAATCTCCCCTGAATATCAAGAATATCTTATTTATAACTTCTCATTAATCAAAGCTTCCTTTGTTCTATTTCTAAACTACTTCATTCAAACTTAAAGGGGTATTTTTCAAGTTAAATATCCCAAAATTTGTTAGTTCACACAAATGTACTTCACCACTTGTACTGCCTTTCGACCTTCTTTTTTTTTTTTTTTTTTTTTGAGACAGAGTCTCGCCTCTGTCACCCAGGGTGGAGTGCAGTGGTGCGATCTCAGCTCACTGCAACTTCCGCCTCCCAGGTTCAAGTGATTCTCGTGCCTCAGCCTCCTGAGTAGCTGGGATTATAGGTATATGCCATCACGCCCAGCTAGTTTTTGTATTTTTAGTAGAGACGGGGTTTCACCATGTTGCCCAGGCTCGTGTCGAACTCCTGAGCTCAGGCGATCTGCCTGCCTCGGCCTCCCAAAGTGCTAGGATTACAGGCATGCGCCACCATGCCCAGCCTCAACCTTCATTTTCAATCCATTATAATCTATATTTTTAATCCAATTTAAATTAGAAAATGAGCTTATTAAGTCTTTCCTCACCTTGCTTATTATAGCCACCATTCTCTAAGTCTTTTCCTTCTTGAATTATGGGAACAGTAACTATACTTCTCTACTTCATTTTTAGGTACATCAGAAACGTATCTGTGACTTATTTAAGACTGAGTCTCGGCCAGGCACAGTGGCTCAAGCCTGTAATCCCAGCACTTTGGGAGGCCAAGGCGGGTGGATCACCTGAGGTCAGGAGTTTGAGGCCAGCCTGGCCGACATGGTGAAACCCCATCTCTACTAAAAATACATAAATTAGCTGGACGTGGAGGCACACACCCGAAATCCCAGCTACTTAGAGGAGGATGAGGCAGGAGAACTGCTTGAACCTGGGAGGCGGAGGTTGCAGTGAGCCCGAGACCACGCCACTGCACTCTGGCCTGGGTGACAAGAGCGAAACTCTGACTCAAAAAAAAATAAAGACTGAGTCCAGCCAGGCACAGTGGCTCATGCCTGTAATCCCTGCCCCTTGGGAGGCTAAGGAAGGAAGATCACTTGAGGCAAAAGTTAAGACCAGCCTGGGCAACACAGCAAGACCCCATCTCTACAAAAATAAAAATACTGGCTGGGTGTGGTGCTTCACATCTGTAATCCCAGCACTTTTGGAGGCCAAGGTACAAGGATCACTTGAGCCCAGTAATTCAAGACCAGCCGAGGCAACATAGTGAGATGAGACCCTGTCTCTACAAAAATTTTAAAAAGTAGCAGGGCATGATGGCAGATGTCTGTAGTCCCAACTACTCAGGAGGCTGAGGTGGAGGGATCACGTGAGCCTAAGAGATCAAGACTGCAGTGACTGCACTCTAGCCTGGGTGACAGAATAAGACCCTGTCTCAAAAAAAAAATACAAATACAAAAATTAGCCAAGCATGATAGCACACACCAACTATTAATACTTGGGAGGCTGAAGTGGGAGGGCTGCTTGAGCCTAAGAGGTCTAGGCTGCAGTGAGCTATGACTACACCATTGCACTAAAGCCTGAACAACAGAAAGAGAATCTGTCTCTTTAAAAAAGTAATAAATAAGACTAAGTCAGTGTCTTCAGAGAACAGATTATCTTAAATAGATGCAAAAGGCAGTTTGTATCACACAATGGGTTATTTCTCTAATCTTTCTCTTATTTTTATCTGTAATTAAGCTCAACTGACATTTTTTAAAGTAACTCAAAGGACTTTATGATAATGTATTGATTTGATCCCATAAACTTGACATTTTACTATCAGAACTACATATATAGCCTGAAATCTGGATGACGTCATAGTCATTAATGAAAATGCCAAGAGCCTATCACCGATTCATTTTCATCCAGAGAAGTCTATTCCTACATAGCTTTCACTTCATAAATATATACTCTTCCCATAATTCTACTATAATCTAGAGGGTTTTGTTTGGTTTTGCTTTCTAAGGAGAGAAACCCACAGAGAAGGAAAACATATATTTTAAACCACATTTGAGAAAGCAGACTTTTTAAAAGAACAAAATTTGCTAGTTCTCTTCCCATTATCATTACTGTTTATTTTTTCAGCTATATTCCACCCACATTTAAAGTCTCTAAAATGTTCTTAAAAAGGAATTTAGTAAGATCTAAGGGTAAACATCTAGGTATCAGTATAATTTATACCAACTTACTATGACATCTTCAGCCATTCATCACCTTCGGGTTTCCAATCTCCTTTTACCAACCTCTCAAAATTCGTTATAATGGTACCACCTGCACCTAAAAATATGAAAATAAAACAAGAATATTGGCCAAAATTTCTTGCAAAACATATTTAAAGGGGGCAATAATTCTATCACCTGATAAAACATTCCAAGAGGATTCCCAAAGTATAATTCTTGGAAAGAAGAAAAAAGTTGCCTTGTACATTTAGGGTACTAAAACAACTGCAAATCTTCCATTTCACCAGCATGACAACTGTTAAAACTGGGGCCTCGGGCACAAAGATATGGTTAGAGGTTTGTTTCAGAACTGAAAAATAAAATCCTCTGCTTTATCATTTCCTGATATGACTGGTTTTAGGTGCAGTATATTGTAAAAAGAGGTTAAAGAGATTTGTTCAATTCCTACATACAAAACAAAAAGGCAAGTGATGTAAAGTTCAATGATCATGAACCCATAGTCAATCATATTTACTATTTCTAGTAATTCTGAATGAAAAAAAAACACAGAAAAGACAGAGCAATATTTTTTATTCACATGTACCACATAATTTCTTATGTAAACTTATTTTATTTACAGTGGCACTATGCCTTAATTAACTATAAATCTTTCTGGTTCTGGGGATCTTAATCAAACCAATCATAAAAATTTTCTATCATAAGATAGGCTCAAAATAATGGCTTATGACTAGTACTAGTTTTGAATTAACTTTACTAGCCAACAGAAACAAGGTTTTTACCTTCCAAAAAGTCTCTGTTATTAAAGTATGTGATCCATTAATGTAACTAGAGAATTGTTCAGTAATGGCATTAATAATACACCAATAACAGAATATTTATGAACACATATTGTTAATATTACCTCGGGCCCATCCAATAGCTATCATGACTATCCAGCCATTTTTGTAATAGCTATTAGCATGTGTGACTCCACCTACTATTTTCCAAGTTCTGGTCACTTCCTTCATTCCCGAAGCCAGTAGTTGAACAGGTAGATATGAATAGCCCTGGGAAACTAGGTCATGTGGGCAAAAAAATGTAATATACCTGAAAATAAAATGTAAACATTTTAATATATTAATGGAATCAGAAGAACAGAAATTAAAATCCAACCTAACAGCAATAACAATTTGGCAAAACACAACAAATGGAATTTTCCATATAAACATTTAACTTGATTTCAATAAAAGCACAACTTGGGTAGGGAGGCAGTCTTTTAAATCACACGAAACATATATCATCTGCCAAAAAGTCATGATCAGAGAAGAATGTAAATTGTGGACTTCTGAATACTTTATAGATACATGAAATATTTAGTGAGTTCTTAATTTGTGCCTATATTGTTCTAGAAGCTAATTGCTGAATCCAGTAACAAAACAAATGTATAATCATTTCCAAGGGTAGGAACTCCTACACAGTGCCTTTGTCCTCTGGGAAATGAATTAGAGAAAGGGTCCTTTGGTAACAGCAAGGGCTACATTTCAATCTCAACTAACAGATTCACCTGTGCCCCACTGTGCAGGACATAAACTACAATCCACACAAAGGTACATGACGGCTCACAAGGAGGCATTTTTGTATTAAGGAAAAACACATTTCTATACAGCTGAAAGAATATGAAGCTGTTCTTTTAGTTCACTAAGCTTAAGTTTTAACTAAATTAAACTATGATTAAAAATAATTCATCCCATCTCTGGTAAATTATTTTATTAAACTTCATTTGTTCTAAGCATCTGTTCAAATACTAGCACTAAGATCTATTGGAAAACAAACTGCTTTTTTCTCTCCATTCTCCAAATACTCTGGCTGACAATTTTGGTGCTTAAAGTAGAAATATCTTCTTTCTAATGGGGTGAATAAAAGACATAGCATGAAAGAATATCATATCTCTTTTAAAAGAAGCTATTAATCTTATTGCAATTCATGATTTATAAAGTCAGAATTCTTCAATGCTCATGAAATATGAAATGTTTGCCAAAACACTGCTTCAGTGACTAAATAAAAAGATACAATACTCTGTTTAGCCTAAAGCACCCTTCTTCTTCATCTCCACTTACCAATTCCTTCCTATTCTTCAAGGTATCACTCAAATATTACCATAGTCATTGACTTTGGGATTCTTGTTTTATTTTATCATCTCAGCTCAGACTACATTCTGATGGCTCTGTAAAACTAAACCAATTGGTTCCTATGCCTAAAAATAGCTCTTTATATATTTTTCTTTATAATATAAAATAAAGGCTATAATGCTCATAATGAACTACAATAGTTCTTAGACGACAGGAATCATTCATCTTGTTACCCTCTAACCTAAAACTCAGCATGATGAAAAGTAGCCCTGAATTAAATCATTTATTAACAGTCAATCTGGATTCAAAATCCAAAATATAGCAAATCAAAGCATTAGTTGATAATTAAAGAGTTTGAGAAAAAAGAATAAACTATCTGAGAGTAGTAAAAAGATTTCTGAAGACCATTTGTATGGCTTTAAAATTTTACATGTTCATATAAGATTTTTAAAAACAACTAGTATGATTTAAAATTTTTACACATTCATAGAAAATTTGAAAGTCTCTGTATAGTTCTCTCTTTGAATATAGAAACTAATTTCTAAGAAGTTGGTTAGGTAATGGGGGAAAAGTATACACACTTAATTTTTAAATATATTTTTATATCTATTATAGATTACATTAAGAAAGGGGGATTTATTTTCACCTTAGCAGTAATTAGCACTCAAAAGTAAAATATTCAAAAAAAAAAACCAAAAGAATGTTACAAATGACCCATTTTCATTCCTTACACTAAGCCTAACTTTAACATGAGTTAAAAACTTATACTATTACAATCGCAATCTTGGACTTCTATATTCAACTACGTGACATTATAGTATGACATAAAAAGATTTGCAATTATTGCAACTCTTCTATTTAATCAGATCTTTCTAAAGCACACCTACAATAAGCTAACGTTTTAAACAAAAAAAAACTGTTTTCATTTGAGAGTTAAGTAGCCACATGGCAAAAGAACAATTGTTTATTGTGCTCAGTAGACTTACAAGTAAACGTATCAGACCAATGGCACACTCAACAACCATTCCTGCTCTATAACAAATTAGCTTTTAAAATTCTTTTAATAAATCCCTCAACCAACACTTATTAGGTAATAACCTTGTAACCCTTCTGTAAACATAATTTCACCTTTAACTAAAATTATCACATCCAAGGTAACTTTAACATGCAAAGTGCCTAAAGAAAACATATCACAAAAGGAGAGAGGAAGTGGAATGAGAAAACAATTGACTTCTCATACATTTAACTTGTATAGGTTAAGTTAATGGAGAGAAAAAATAACAAAAGAACAAACATCTCAAATGGGATACAAACAAGACCCTAGGCCACTAACAAATGAAATCTCAACCAGTTTAAGAAAAAGTGAGAGTAGAATTTAGGTATATACAAAAAGTTAGGCAGAGAGAAGCTTCCCAGGCTTAGTCACTGAGAACTCTGTTTTCACTCTACTAACAATTCCACTCCTCTGTCGAAGACAGTATCACTTAACTAAGACAAAACACAAGGATAAACTAAATACAGTTCATGTTAGTCCAATACGACAGCTTTGTTCTTGCTCTTATCACTCCAACAAATTGAAAAGTTTTTGTACATGCTTTGAAAAATACAGACAGAATGACACCTATAAAATGATACCTTTTGTTGTATTTTTCCTCATCTAAATGTAGTCTCGGTTACACAAATGTGTCCTATATAAGTAATTGATACTTGGAATTTTAAGAAAAATATATAGGAAACAAAAATAAACATAATAAAAAACTATAAAATATTTATTTCCCCCGGAAACAGCTTTTCAAAACAAATAAAACCCATGAAAGTGTACACAATACTATGACACACCAAGTTATTGTTTCTCTTTGCCAGTAGATGGTGCTAATTTCCAGATGTATACACTATGAGCTACTATACTAAAGATTACCTTGCTTGCTTGTTGAAAAACATTTCTAACATCATTTTATCTCTCAAATTAAAATCAAACGGGCAGGACACGGTGGCTCACGCCTGTAATCCCAGCACTTTGGCAGGCCAAGCCGGGAGGATCACGAGGTCAAGAGTTCAGGACTAGCCTGACAAAACATGGAGAAACCCCATCTCTACTAAAAAACACAAAAATTAGCCGGCATGGCGGCGGGCACCTATAATCCCAGCTACTTGGGAGGCTGAAGCAGGAGAATCACTTGAACCCAGGAGGCGGAGGTTGCAGTGAGCCGAGATCGTGCCATTGCACTCCAGCCTGGACAACAAGAGCAAGACCCTATCTAAAAAAAAAAAAACAACCTCAAATGAAGCAAAGATTACAAATTTGTTCTAAATATGAAAACTTTAAAAAAGAAAATAGTAAAATACACTATGTCTTTAAGCCATAAATTTTTTATATTTAAGGATCTCTGAAGACAAAGAGAACATTCCTGTTTCCAGAGTACAAAACAATATACTGTGTAAGTACAGATTAAAGGACTAGCTACCCCAGGTTGGAATCCCAGCTTCAACTATTCAGTAACTGTGACACCTCAGGCAAGTTATTAACCCCTCCATGCCTCAATTACATGCATTTTAACATGTAATTGAATAAAATAATACCTATGTCACAGGGTTCTTGTCGGGTTTAAGTGAGATAATATAAGCAAAACACTTAGAAAACTGGGACACAGTAAAAGCTATGTAAGTAATTGCTATTATTGTTGTTTTGTAATGCCTAACAAAACACCTAGAACCAAGAAAACTGCCATCAACAAAAGAATAAAATATAGATATTAATATAATGGACTATACAGCAGGGGGAAGGTATGTTCTACAGCTACATACAAACACACAGATGAATCTCAGTAACATAATGTTGAATACAAATCTTAGCTTTTTTACGTAGTTTTAGCATATGTTTATATCCATAAACAATACAGTTGTTAAAGGTTTTATAAATAGAATCCTATGTATTTTTCTGTTTAAGCTCTATTCTTGAGATTTATTCTTATTGTGTGTGGTTATAATTACTAATTTTCACCAGTATTTACCATAACAGAATTAATATGCCATAATTTATTCATCCATTTCTCTGCTGACAGAGTTGTTCCCAGTTTTCCCTATTATAAATAGTGTTTCTAAAAACATTCTTGCACATATCTGTATATAAGCAACATTTTCTCTTGTTATATGCTTAAAGATTTATTTTAGGAAAGTGATTCTTAAACTCTATTAGATAATGCCATTATATTAATATCCGTATTTTTTCTTCTGTGGATGAGCGTTTTTATTGCTTCTAGTTATTTCTCTGGGCATCAGAGAAGATAATGGTTACCTCTGAAGGCTGAAGAAAAGAGATGGAATGGGAGGAGACCATAGAAAGGACATAAAAACTAATGGTAAGGGTTCTGAGAAGATGGTAGTAGCTGCATACATTCTGATACTCTTCAAATTCCCATAAAAACATACAGAGAAACAAGATAGGAAAACCAAAATCCCATGCACGATAGTTGACTCCAACAACATGGGGGTTAGGGATGCCAACCCCTATGCAGTCAAAAATCCACATATAACTTCTGACTCTCCAAAATCTGACTATTAATACCTTACTGTTGACCACAAGCCTTACCAATAATATGAACAGGTGATTAACAGATATTTTTTGTTATATGTATTACATAATTTTTTCACTGTCACCTATCTGTCCCCGATGTATTCTTATAATTAAGCCACAGAAAATGTTATTAAGAAAATGTTAAGGAAGACATAATGTAATTACTATTCATTAAGTGGAAGTGGATCATCATAAAAGTCTCCATTCTTCTTCATCTTCACAAAGAGTAGGCTGACGAGGAGGGGTTGGTCTTGCTATCTCAGGGGTGGCAGAGGCAGAAGAAAATCTGCACATAAGTGGATCCACACAGTTCAAATTCATGTTGTTCAAGGGTCAACTGTACTTACAACAAAACTATGTGACAAGGTATCCCCTCAAACCCCAAAATGCAAGTGGGTAGAGAAAAATCACCAACACCCACAACACTGTACTACTTGGCAGAAAGAAAAAGCAACAAGGTGGCCACTGATGAACTTAAGACCAAAATCATACCAAAATAGCTAATGGGTATTCACTGGAAAACAGAGCAGACTCATTTGGAAACACCCACACCCACACCCACACACACACACACACACACACACACACACACAAATGCTACAACTGACAGAGGTTCTGGCATCTCTAATACCAGATAAGACAAAGACCCCATGATAAGAAGTCCTAAAAGGGTTGGAACAATTTAGTCCCTCTGAGCTTTAAGCTTTTGAAACTGATCCACCAGGGCTCTCTTCTATAATAAGCCCCACACTGAGAAGAAACTGAGAATAATCAAGCCTGAGCTCCCCACACTGAGAAGAAACTGAGAAGAATCAAGCCTGAGCAGAATACAACAGAAGAAAGAAAAGATCCAGACCAAGCCAAGGAAGGTAAGAGACCCAAGAAATATCAAAAAACAGGTCCTCAACTTTTGAACACTACATAAAAACAAAAGCAGGAGCTCTGTGAAGTCAAGAAAATATTTCCACCACATTCTGCAAGTTTATGAAAGCCAATTTCATATAAGAATGACCAAAAGTATCAAGATCAAATCCTATACAAAGTTATTACAAGAAAAAAAATAAGCAGACTAAATCCCTATAGACAATGTAAGCACTCAGGAAAATGTGCAAACAAAACAGATCAAAACTGTAAACTACTATTTCAAAACAAGCTAAAGACATTAAGAAAGTCATGTAAGACATAAAAGAACACAAATAAGAATAAGCAAAACTAAGAACCAAAGATTCAACACTCAGGAGAGAATAAGAGATAAAAGAAAAAAAATCATTTCCAAAATAAAAAACAAACCAGAAAACACAAAGAGAAATAAACGTAATAGATAGTGTCTTCAAAGAAACAGCAGGAGAAAAGAGAAAAACAAGTGAAAAGCAGGTTAATTTTTTTAGAAATACAGATTTAAAAAAATTCCTTGAAGAAAGGCAAAGAAGAGCCAATATACCAATAATGAGTTCTTAACCAATGCAAAGGAAGAATACAAATACTAGTATTACTTTCTCAATTAAAAAAAAGTGTAAGTACCCAAAAGAACACACCACGTAGAAGAGAATACTGTCGCACAACAACCAACACCAAGATATTTTATTTAAATGACTGGACTTTAATGAAAAAATAAATCTTTAGCAATCTAGAAAAAAAAAAGATCTTAAAAGAGAAAGAAAATTAAAAGATCACCAGACTTTCACAGCAGTGCTTTAAGCCAGAAGAAAATGGAGTAATACATTTAAAATGACAGTGTAAAATAGTACATTTATTGTTAAAATGGGAGAATTAATAGAACATAAGCAATAATAATTTTCTGTAATCATTTCCTTGGTAGTCTTTAACATTACTCTAAGACTACTGTGTGCATAATACAGAAAAAATCAGTAATGTTAGAATATATTAATTTAATCACATCCTACGTCCTTAAGCATCCAAATTCTTAGGGTGGAAGAAAGGAGATATACATGTAACAGGGAAAAAATTTTAAAAAGCTATATAGTCCTGAATTTGAATTAGAAATATGAATATGAACTCATGAGTTATTTTATCTTCATTTTTCCTAGCTCTGTTCACTAAAAAGGCCTAGACATAATGATCAACCCAGTAACAGTGGGCGTCTCTAGCACTCAAATTGTGGTCTTGAAATGCCATTGCTCACCAAAAGAAACCAGAACGTCTTAGAGAAACAAGTGATTCCAGAAGAAAAGAACACGATGAATCTTACAACACCAGGGAGAAAGTAAACTAATTCAAAATCTGTCTCAGGAGTCAATCTGAAGAGGCTTCCACTGCCTGAAGATGGGATAATTTGGGCTTTGATATGAAAATAACTGAAATTTTATTGAAACCAATGAAATATGGTTAGTCCATGAGCTCATAATTATTTTATTTAAGCTGGTATCTTTAGAGGATGACAGAGATCCAGTTCATTATACTGAAAATTGGTAAATGAAGGCAAAGAACCAAGCATTACCTTTCCAGAATGAAGTGTATAGCTGGTTTCCAAATAGATGATAAACAAGAAGTATCTATTTGTATTTTGAGATCTTTGGGATGTCACTTTTCTGGACAGAAACCTTTGTGGCTGGTGGCACCCTTGACCAAGCTCTTGTCCTGTGTCCAGAAGAATGAAGTATTCAGACAAGTGGAGGGTGAGCAAGACAAAGAGAAGCTTTGTTTAGTGTTAGAGCAGCTCAGGAAGACCCATCAGCTCCTCTTTGTAGGCAGGTCATCCTGTTGAGTGGGCAGCTGTCAGCAGAGAAGAGGGTGGGTGGCTCCTCTCTGCAAGCAGGTCCTCCCATTGTCTCTGCAGCTCTCAGCAGGGAGGAGGCTCCTCTCTGCGGTTTGTAGGCAGGTCATCCCAACAAGTGCTCGGCTCTCAACAGAGAGGGTAGCTCCTCTCTGCAGCTGGTCATCCCCACATCTGCAGCTCTCAGCAGAAAGGAGGCCCTGCAGAGAGGGTAGCTCCTCTGTGCTCAGCTCTCAGCAGAGACGGTAGCTCCTCCCTGCAGCTGGTCATCCCCATGTCTACAGCTCTCAGCAGAGGAGGCCCCAAAGAGGGTAGGTCCTCTCTGCAACTGGCCATACAGTCAACTCTTCCTACTCTGTCCTGCCCTGGCTGAGCCCAGAGCTTTTATGGGCCTCAGAGGAGAGAAATGCATGCTTATTTGTCCATGGGCAGCCATGGGAAGCCATGGGTGGGCCCAGGAAAAGGCACTATGAGTTCCCCCTCTGGTGGCAGGACTGGCAGCTCAGCTCCAGGCTTCAGCCCTGCCCGAGCCTGAAGGTGGGGCTTCACTGGGGACCCGCCCCCTTCCACCAAGGAGCCTGTCTGCCTCCCGCGTCACCCATGATGTCCAGGTTGTTGGCACCAAGGGGCACCTGCAGGCCAGCGCCTGGCCACCCTCAGCCACCCCTCAGTTTCCCCTCCTGCACTCTTCAGCACCCAAAGTCCAGAGGGGGCCAATGTGGCAGGGGGCTGGCACGTCAGCACTGCCCCAAGCAAGGGCAAACCCAGCCAGGCTGTGACAGCGCCCAGGCTCAGCCCCAACCCAGCCCCAACCTTGCTCCAAGATTGGGGAGAGGCCAGGCAGCGGGAGCAGGCACCTCCAAGCCTGCAACAGCAAAGGGGCCCTTCCCAGACCCCACAAGAGTGCAGGTATGCCTGGGTCTGCAGGTATGCCTGGGTCTGCAGCCCTGGTTTGGGGGGCTGCAGCTGTCGGGGAGGGGTTTAGAGTGGGGATCCTGCCTGCTCCGTGGAGCGGCAGGTCAGGGATTGCAGCCACTACTTGAAGGCTGCAGCCCTGCCCTCTACTGCCTACTCCTGGCTCCCAAGAGCAGAGAGGTGCCTGGGTTGCAGCCATGACTTGGGCAGCTGCAGTTGCACCTGGGGAGCTCCAGCCCCACCAACTTGGAAGGGGCAGGGCTCCCGCATGTCCCCAACCCCCTCTGCTCTGTGGAGCATGGCACTGGGCCAAGTCCCCTCACAGCCTAGGGTGGGGGTTCCAGGTCCTCACTGGGCCTGGGCTGGCATCCGGGACAGAGGCAACATTGCCATGCAAGCTCCCTTTGTGGCCCCAAAGCTCAGGGGCGACCTCAAGCTCCCCCTCGGCCGGTGCAGGAACCAGCCTGGCCCAGCCCCATCGTGGAGGCCCCAAGGGTGGCTGGTGGGCTGTGCGGGGTGGGGGGCTGTCCGCCTTTTCCCTGTGCCCTCCCTGAAGCAGGTGGCATGATGGCAGCAGCCACACCAGATGGCCTGCGGCTGTCATCATTTATAGTAATATTCCAACTAATAAATAAGAAGAAAAGATAAAACTAGACTATCTTCGTTTTGCAATTCCTAATTAATAGGCACTAAATGTAAAAGGGTGCTAATGTCACAAAACGGGACCTCTTAGAAGTCTTGGTAAAGGGATCTAGCCTAAATCTGATTTGGATTCTGCATCAATCTTCCAACTGTGAGGAAACACAAAGAAGAGAAGAATATAATGATCTATACCATGATTATGCAATCAGCAAACTCTGGACTATGGAAAACTGCAAATCGACTGACTCTGGTTCTTCAACACATAGTTTAAGGAAAAGAAAAAAATGAAGGGGTAACTATTTCTTTTAAAAAGCTTAAGAAACATACGAAATTTTTGAATAGGCATGACTAAACTATAGTATCTAAGGATAAGCACTGAGTGATAAAATTATTAAAATATTCAAAAAAGTGATTACCATAAAAGTCAGGATACTGGTATGTTATAATGGTTATTTAAAGTGGGAAGTCGGTCGGGCACAGTGGCTCATGCCTGTAATCCCAGCACCTTGGGAGGTTAATGCAGGCAGGTCACTTGAGCTCAGGAATTCAAGACCAGCCTGGCCAACATGGTGAAACCCTGGCTGTACTAAAAATACAAAAATTAGCTGGGCATAGTGTCATGCACCTTTACTCCCAGCTACATAGGAGGCTGAGGCAGAACTGCTTGAACCCAGGAGGCAGAGATTGCAGCGAGCTGAGAGCCACTCTACTCCAACCTGGGCGACAGAGCAAGACTCCGTCTCCAAAAAAAGAAAAGAGAGAAGGGAGTTATGATTAGAATGGCACACACAGAAAGGACTTCTAAGATAAGCAGATAAGTGACAAAGTTGTATTTCTTTTCTTTTTCTTTTTTTTTTTTTTTTTTTTTGGAGACAGGGTCTCACTCCTACGTGCAGGCTGGAGTGTAGTGATGCAATCACTGCAGCCTCGACTTCCAAGGTTCAGGTGATTCTCCCACTTCAGCCTTCTAAGTAGCTGGGACTACAGGCATGCGCCACCACACTCAGCTAATTTTTGGTAGAGACCAGGTTTTACCATGTTGTTCAGGCTGATCTCAAACTCCCGGACTCAAGCGATGCCTCAGCCTCCCAAAGTGCTGGGATTACAGGCGTGAGCAACCGTCCCAGGCACAAAGTTGTATTTCTTGATTTGGGTAGTGGTTACAAGGATGTACCCTATAATAATTCATTAGGTCTTATGTTTGGCTTTGTGGTTTTCTGTATTTTCCTTTTTCTTTTCTTTTCTTTTTTTTTTTTGAGACAGAGTCTAGGTCTGTTACTCAGGCTGGAGTGCAGTGGCACGAAATTGGTTCACTGCAACCCCCACCTCCCAGGTTCAAGCTATTCTCCTGCCTCAGCCTCCCAAGTAGCTGGGACTACTGGCACAGGCCACCACACTCAGCTAATTTTTGTAATTTTAGTAGAGACAGGATTTCACCATGTTGGCAAGGCTGGTTTCAAACTCCTGACCTCAGGTGATCCGCCCACCTCGGCCTCCCAAAGTGCTGGGATTACAGGCCTGGGCTACCGCGCCCAGTTATTTTCACTTTTTAATACAAAGATTTATTTAAGTGACAATTTTTTTCCTAAACGATGGATATATAACTTCATTATATCACAATTCTATTTTGCATAATTTTATAAATACTTTTTGTACCTAATTCAGTATTACTTGAAATTTTACATTTAAAATAAAATAGCCTGGTGATCTTGCGGGAAAGAACCGCTGTGGTCCCGGCTTTGCGCAGAGGTAGGAGGGGGGCAGTGGAGGCGGGAGTGAAGTCTCAGGAAAAGAGGTGCTTGCCAGAGCGGAGCCCTCTGGCTGTGTGTGTCTGAGGCTTGGCAGCCACAGCCATGGACGGTTTGCTGGGCCCGTTAGTGTGCCCAGTGGAAACACGCAGCCTTCATGTCCCGCTACCTGCCGTACCCCCAACACGTCTCTGTCAGGAACGTAGCCGATGACACCAGGTCTGAAGATTTACGGTGTGAATTTGGTCGTTATGATCCTACAGTTGATGTGTATGTTCCACTTGATTTCCATACTCACCGTCCAAGAAAGGATTTGCTTATGTTCAATTTGAGGGTGTTCGTGATGCTGAAGACACTTTACATAATTTGGACAGAAAGTAGATTTGTGGAGGGCAGATTGAAATAGTTTGCCCAGGGGGATTGGAAGACACCAAATCAGATGAAAGCCAAGGAAGGGAGAAACATGTACAGTTCTTCACGCCATGATGACTATGACAGATACAGACATCCCAGAAGCCGAAGTTATGAAAGAAGGAGATCAAGAGGTCGGTCTTTTCATACAACTACAGAAGATCATATAATCCTAGAAATAGACTGGCTGGAAGACCACGGAGTAGCAGAAGCCTTTCCGACAATGACAGACCAAACTGTAGCTGGAATATCCAGTACAGTTCTGCTTACTAGACTTCAAGAAAGATCTGAAAGTGGAAAAAGAACCAAAGAAAGGCAGTTCAAGCGACCAAGGGGTGTGTGGAAGGTGCTGCAGTATAAATACTGTACAAATATTTTGACTCTGGTCTGAAAAGATAAAAGAATATTATCAAAAACTACATGGAATAATTGGAGTCCCCTCAAGTTTGAAAGTAAGCATTTTAGGACAAATAAAAGGAAACTCAACTTTCTACTTGTGGAAACTAATCCCTAAATATGAATAAGTGCATACTGCTTCATGGGTAACAGGTCCATAATAAATTATTGGAAACTAGGATGTCTGAATATCAAGGAAGACAGTCATAGTCTCTTATAGTGCCTCTATTGGTCTGCCTCAAACTGATTTAGGTGGGAAAAGGTATGGTCCAATATAAAAGTTCCATTTTCACCATTATTTGCAAATCTTGTCTTTGTTTATTTTGGTGTCAGGGTTTTCTGCTTAATCATTTGCTTTGATGGCATGTGCGTTTATTTACTTGTACACCACATGCAGTTTACATTTTCCTTAACTACTCCCCTTCCCAGGTAAATTCCAATTATATTCTACATCCAGCTAAGAGGGCCCATCTCTTCTCACCTCTATCCTAGTCAGCACGTTCAGCAAATATTTATTGAGTGCTTACACTGTGGACAAAACATTGTACTGGTTAATTGAGGAGAAAAATAGATAATTCCCTTATTCAGTAAATGTCTACTGAGTACAATCTAGTCAATGATTACAGTATGGCCTCATTGTTTTGTTTGAGGTGTATTATTCATAACAATATTTTATACCATTCATATCTTAATATAATTATAGAACCCAATATATTACCAAAGATAAGTAATTGTGTGGTTATATGCCATTTAAAAGTATCCAGTGTTTGTCTGATCCCATTATTACAAATAATTAAAAAATGATTTGTTTTAATCTGTAATAAACTGATTTATTGTGCAGTGACTGCAATATACTGGAGTTATATGGTTTACTCAGCCTCACCAAACACACACTAGGAAATAACCCCCAAAATAAGTATTTAACTTTGCATTAGATATAAAGGAGATGAGTGCTATAATTAGATTATTTTAAGGTAGACAGCTATTATCCCAACTGATGTAGTATGTTCTGCAATTGAGAAAATGTTCACCAAATTTTACTTTTTAGTGATTTACATGTACATTTTATAGGGGACATGTTCTATGTATAGTGAATAAATAACTTTTGTAGTAAAAAACAAAATAGCCAATGTGGGAAACATAGTGAGACCTCATCTCAACAAATATAAAAATTTTAAATATTAGCCAGGGGCCAGGCATGATGGCTTACTCTGATGGGCGATTATTCGAGTACAGTTAGAGCAACATAAAAAAAAAAAATCAACAGATAACATGTTGGATAGCAATAATTCTAAGAAGAAAAATAAAGAAGGATGATGTGATAGTCATGGGAGAAGAGGTGCTACTTTAGTCAGGGAAGGCCTCACTGATAAAAAAAAATATGAGACTTCAGAGGAAAAAAGATTACAAAGAGAAGAAAGCAAGTACAAAGGTACTGAGGTAGAAGAATACCTTACGTTGGAACGTTCAAGAAATAGCAAAGCTCATGTGACTAGAGCAAAGTGAGCAAGAATAGAGTTGTAAGACATTACATAAAAGAAAGTGAAAGCGAGTATTTTGCAGGGTTTTACAGGCCATGGTAAAAGTCTGGGATATTGTACTTAATAAGATAAGAAATTACTGAGCACATGAGTGACATGTTCTAACTTAAGTTGTCCCTCAGTTATCTGTAGGGGACTGGTTTCAGGATTCTCCTTCAAAATCTGTGAATGTGAGAGTCTCTATATAAAATAGCAGAGTATTTGTACATAACCTACACACATCCTCTGCTATACTTTAAATCATCTCTAGATTATTTGTAATACCTAATACAGTGTAAATACTATATATTTAGTTGTTACACATTATTGTTATTTGCTTTATTTTTATTGTTGCATTGTTATTTTTTATTGGATTTTTTTCCAAATATTTTTGATCTGCAGCTGGTTGAATTCAAGCATGCAAAACCCATGGGTATAGAAAGCCAACTGTAATAATTTTGTCTGCTCCATGAAGAATAAAGAATAGACTCAAAGGGATAATCAAAGAAGCAGCAAGACCACTTAGGAAGCTCCTGCAATCATCCAAGAGGTTAGTATCATAAGAACAGAAGTAGAAATAACAGAAAGTATCAAATTCTGGATATCTGCCTTTTTGTATAGTTTCAGCATCTACACACATCAAAAAATTCTTCCAAAATGCTAATAACTTTTAAAAATATATAAAATGCTTCAATTAAAAGACACAGACTGGCAAACTGGATAAGGAGTCAAGACCCATCAGTGTGCTATATTCAGGAAACCCATCTCACGTGCAGAGACACACATAGACTCAAAATAAAGGGATGGAGGAAGATCTATCAAGCAAATGGAAAACAAAAAAAGGCAGGGGTTGCAATCCTAGTCTCTGATAAAATAGACTTTAAACCAACAAAGATCAAAAGAGACAAAGAAGGCCATTACATAATGGTAAAGGAATCAATTCAACAAGAAGAGCTAACTATCCTAAATATATATGCACCCAACACAGGAGCACCTAGATTCATAAAGCAAGTTCTGAGTGACCTACAAAAGGACTTAAACTCCCACACAATAATAATGGGAGATTTTAACACCCCACTGTCAACATTAGACAGATCAACGAGACAGGAAGTTAACAAGGATACCCAGGAATTGAACTCAGCTCTGCACAAAGTGGACCTAATAGACATCTACAGAACTCTCCACCCCAAATCAACAGAATGTACATTTTTTTCAGCACCACACCACACCTATTCCAAAATTGACCACATAGTTGGAAGTAAAGCTCTCCTCAGCAAATGTAAAAGAACAGAAATTACAAAAAACTGTCTCTCAGACCACAGTGCAATCAAACTAGAACTCAGGATTAAGAAAGTCACTCAAAATCGCTCAACTACATGGAAACTGAACAACCTGCTCCTAAATGACTACTGGGTACATAATGAAATGAAGGCAGAAATAAAGATGTTTTTTGAAACCAACGAGAACAAAGACACAACATACCAGAATCTCTGGGACACATTCAAAGCAGTGTGTAGAGGGAAATTTATAGCACTAAATGCCCACAAGAGAAAGCAGGAACGATCCAAAATTGACACCCTAACATCACAATTAAAAGAACTAGAAAAGCAAGAGCAAACACATTCAAAAGCTAGCAGAAGGCTAGAAATAATTAAAATCAGAGCAGAACTGAAGGAAATAGAGACACAAAAAACCCTTCAAAAAATTAATGAATCCAGGAGCTGGTTTTTTGAAAAGATCAACAAAATTGATAGACCGCTAGCAAGACTAATAAAGAAGACAAGAGAGAAGAATCAAATAGATGCAATAAAAAATGAAAAAGGGGATATCACCACCAACTACAATCTACCATCAGAGAACACTACAAACACCTCTATGCAAATAAACTAGAAAATCTAGAAGAAATGGATAAATTCCTTGACAAATACACCCTCCCAAGACTAAACCAGGAAGAAGTTGAATCTCTGAATAGACCAATAACAGGCTCTGAAATTGTGGCAATAATCAATAGCTTACCAACCAAAAAGACTCCAGGACCTGATGGATTCACAGCCAAATTCTACCAGAGGTACAAGGAGGAACTGGTACCATTCCTTCTGAAACTATTCCAATCCATAGAAAAAGAAGGAATCCTCCCTAACACATTTTATGAGGCCAGCATCGTCCTGATACCAAAGCAGGGCAGAGACATAACCAAAAAAAGAGAATTTCAGACCAATATCCTTGATGAACATTGATGCAAAAATCCTCAATAAAATACTGGCAAACCAAATCCAGCAGCACATCAAAAAGCTTATCCACCATGATCAAGTGGGCTTCATCCCTGGGATGCAAGGCTGGTTCAACATACACAAATCAATAAACGTAATCCAGCATATAAACAGAACCAAAGACAAAAACCACCTGATTATCTCAATAGATGCAGAAAAGGCTTTTGACAAAATTCAACAACCCTTCATGCTAAAAACTCTCAATAAATTAGGTATTGATGGGCGTATCTCAAAATAATAAGAGCTATCTATGACAAACCCACAGCCAATATCATACTGAATGGGCAAAAATTGGAAGCATTCCCTTTGAAAACTGGCACAAGACAGGGATGCCCTCTCTCACCACTCCTATTCAACATAGTGCTGGAAGTTCTGGCCAGGGCAATCAGGCAGGAGAAGGAAATAAAGGGTATTCAATTAGGAAAAGAGGAAGTCAAACTGTCCCTGTTTGCAGATGACATGATTGTATATCTAGAAAACCCCATTGTCTCAGCCCAAAATCTCCTTAAGCTGATAAGCAACTTCAGCAAAGTCTCAGGATACAAAATCAATGTACAAAAATCACAAGCATTCTTGTACACCAATCACAGACAAACAGAGAGCCAAATCATGAGTGAACTCCCATTCACAATTGCTTCAAAGAGAATAAAATACCTAGGAATCCAACTTACAAGGGACGTGAAGGACCTCTTCAAGGAGAACTACAAACCACTGCTCAATGAAATAAAAGAAGATACAAACAAACGGAAGATCATTCCATGCTCATGGGTTGGAAGAATCAATATCATGAAAATGGCCATACTGCCCAAGGTAATTTATAGATTCAATGCCATCCCCATCAAGCTACCAATGACTTTCTTCACAGAATTGGAAAAAACTACTTTAAAGTTCATATGGAACCAAAAAAGAGCCCGCATCGCCATGTCAATCCTAAGCCAAAAGAACAAAGCTGGAGGCATCACGCTACCTGACTTCAAACTATACCACAAGGCTACAGTAACCAAAACAGCATGGTACTGGTACCACAACAGAGACATAGATCAATGGAACAGAACAGAGCCCTCAGAAATGATGCCGCATATCTACAACTATCTGATCTTTGACAAACCTGACAAAAACTAGAAATGGGGAAAGGATTCCCTATTTAATAAATGGTGCTGGGAAAACTGGCTAGCCATATGTAGAAAGCTGAAACTGGATCCCTTCCTTAAAATTATACAAAAATTAATTCAAGATGGATTAAAGACTTAAATGTTAGACCTAAAACCATTAAAATTCTATAAGAAAACCTAGGCAATACCATTCAGGACACAGGCGTGGGCAAGGAATTCATGTCTAAAACACCAAAAGCAATGGCAACAAAAGCCAAAATTGACAAATGGGATCTAATTAAACTAAAGAGCTTCTGCACAGCAAAAGAAACTACCATCAGAGTGAACAGGCAACCTACAGAATGGGAGAAAATTTTTGCAACCTACTCATCTGACAAAGGGCTAATATCCAAAATCTACAATGAACTCAAACAAATTTACAAGAAAAAAACAACCCCATCAAAAAGTGGGCAAAGGACATGAACAGACACTTCTCAAAAGAAGACATTTATGCAGCCAAAAAACACATGAAAAAATGCTCATCATCACTGGCCATCAGAGAAATGCAAATCAAAACCACAGTGAGATACCATCTCACACAAGTTAGAATGGCCATCATTAAAAAGTCAGGAAACAACAGGTGCTGGAGAGGATGTGGAGAAATAGGAACACTTTTACACTGTTGGGACTGTCAACTAGTTCAACCATCGTGGAAGTCAGTGTGGCGATTCCTCAGGGATCTAGAACTAGAAACACCATTTGACCCAGCCATCCCATTGCTGGGTATATACCCAAAGGACTATAAATCACGCTGCTATAAAGACACATGCACACGTATGTTTATTGCAGCACTATTCACAATAGCAAAGACTTGGAACCAACCCAAATGTCCAACAACGATAGACTGGATTAAGAAAATGTGGCACATATACACCATGGAATACTATGCAGCCATAAAAAATGATGAGTTCATGTCCTTTGTAGGGACATGGATGAAACTGGAAAACATCATTCTCAGTAAACTGTCGCAAGGACAAAAAACCAAACACTGCATGTTCTCACTCATAGGTGGGAATTGAACAATGAGAACTCATGGACACAGGAAGGGGAACATCACACTCCGGGGACTGTTGTGGGTTGGGGGGAGGGGGGAGGGACAGCATTAGGAGATATACCTAATGCTAAATGATGAGTTAATGGGTGCAGCAAAACAACATGGCACACGTATACATATGTAACAAACCTGCACATTGCGCACATGTACCCTAAAACCTAAAGTATAATAATAAAAAAAAAAATACAAAAAAAAAATATATATATAGTTACAGAAATAAAAGTCTCTGGGAAAGTTTTTTAAAACACATAGCAACTGGAAGACTACACTTTAAGAGATGGTTAAACAAATCTGTGAGAGATAGTGGCTACAAAGTGTGAAGACTCTAAAGTTAAAAACTTCTTGTTTTGATTCTAGCTCAACCACTAACTAGACAAGAAAGTTATAGCAGCATTTCCCTATGCCTCAATTTTATCATTTGTCAAATGGAAATAATAATAACTACCTTATAGTACTCTTGTGATTAAATATGACAATGAATATAAAGAACTTATATGACATATGGTAACAACTCAACACTGCCATAAGTTCCCAGGATTACTTTTTCCCATTGCTACTATTATTTGTAATATCCCTTTTAGAACTAGTTACATATTCATTTTAAAATTATCACAATAAAAATGAACTGTAAGTGTTCCTGTTATACATTTAATGATATTGTTTTTAATAGAAAACAGTTTCTGCTTTATATATACAAAAGCACTAAAATTTGTATTATACATTTTTTTAAACTTGATGGATCAATCCTCTTAAGGATAACGAATTTGGATTTGCAAGAGTTCAAAGCAATTCCGGGTAACATTTTTTTCTTCACTTCAAAATTATAAAATTTAAAGATCTCATAAAATCAACAGAGTATGAGAAGAATAATTAAATATGAGCCATAATTATTTGGACTTTTTGGTTAGTTTCAGTTGGTCACATACATGATTTTATCATGTTGTGTATCTGCGTGTATCAGTTAGGTTCACAAGATAAACTCTAGGGCCAAATACTTAATGCCCTTTCATATTGGAAATGCTTCTATTAAAGATACATAAGACAGGCTGGGCATGGTGGCTCATGCCTGTAATCTCAGCACTTTGGGAGGCTGAGACGGGCAGATCACTTGACGTCAGGAGTTTGAGAACAGCCTGGCCAACATGGTGAAACCCCATCTCTACTAAATATACAAAAATTAGCCAGACATGGTGGCGCGTGCCTGTAATCTCAGCTATTGGGGAGGCTGAGACAGGAGAATCGCTTGAACCCAGGAGGTGGAGGTTGCAGTGAGCCTGTAATAAGGGTTAAAAAGAAAAAAAAAAAAAGGTTTCCCTCTGCTTAGCAGCTCACTCCAAGAACAGTTACAAGATAACACTGTCCAAAAAGCCAAGGCCAGAAGAATGGGCTCCAGACACCCCCGCCCCCTCCAGAGCAAGATTAAGAAAAAAAAAAAAGAGAAAGACAAATTCCTTTATTATTACTCCTTTCCCTTGCCTCTTAAGCATAACTATGTTTTACAAATGCCTGTATTTAGCCAGTTCTTGTTTTTCTTGACACAGCTAAAAGGCCACCAGCTATGCAAGGCCACAAGTTATGCACTATATGAGTAACTACCTTTGTTTTGCTCTTATAAGCCCGCCTCGCTCTGTCTTTATTCAAGGCCCAGCTTTTTGGAGGTAAATCCACTGAGCCAGTGTGTACCTCACAATAAATATCCTCCTGTATTCACCCATACTGGTCTCTCTAATCGTCTGTGTCCCGCAACAAGCCAAGAGCGTGCCACTGCACTTGCAGTCTTGCACATAGCAAGACTATGTCTCAACAACAACAACAACAAAAGGCACATAAGACAATGGCAGACAATAATTGCTTCTGGGAGAAGATAAGGGAAGACAAAAAAGAAAGAGATATACTTTGCACTTAAAGCCCTTGGTATGGCTGGGTGCGGTGGCTCACGCCTGTAATCCCAGCACTTTGGGAGACTGAGGCGGGCAGATCACCTGAGGTCAGGAGTTCAAGACCAGCCTGGCCAACATGGTGAAACCCCATCTCTATAAAAATACAAAAAGTAGCCGGGCATGAGGGCGGGTGCTGTAATCCCAGCTACTCCAGAGGTTGAGGCAGAAGAATCACTTGAACCCAGGAGATGGAGGTTGCAGTGAGCCAAGATCATGCCATTGCACTTCAGCCTGGGCAACAGAGCAAGACTCCGTCTCAAAAAAAAAAAAAACCCTTTAGCATTATTTGGGTTCCTTCCTTGCAGATGCATTAACTTCTCATGCACATAAAATATTGTTCAAAGCAAAAAAATTCATTTTACTAACAATTTACAACACAATTGTTTAAATGTCCCATAGGTCACCATACTGGCAGCTTACCAGATTGAAGATGCCAGTAATATGTTAGTGTGGTTTGCAAGAAACTTCAATGGTGGCTCTGCAAGCAGTAGACAGGATAAAATTCCTCCACCAAAACAGTGGAGCATAGCAGTAAACCAGCTTGAAATAGGATTCTTCCATGCCAATGCAGCTGCTCCTGAAATGGTAAAGTAAAATATGGTCTGTGATTATTATACATTTATTAAATAAGCCCCAAAGTACAAGTTGCACTAAACAAACTTCTTAAATTCATAATTTTCAACAACTATTATTCATAGGTGTGCCAGTCAAAATCATTAAAAACCGTATCTTTTATTCTTTAAAGCAAGACGAAACATTTTGTTAATGGGTGATTTTTGGCACTTTGGCACCTTTAAAATACTCTGTTCTGTTTAGGCTGTCATTGCCAGTTTCCTAGTAATGGATTATTATAAACAATATTCTCACTTATTGTCTCCTTCCATCCCAAACCCTACAGTAAGTACTCCCAGACAATATGTCAAAGTGATTTATTAAGAAAAATTTACAATCTTAAGTATATTGGAAAATAAGGAAGCTGAAATAAATAAACTAAGCGTTCAACAAGACAGGTGAGAAACAGAGTAACAAAATAAACCTAAAGGTGAAAGGTTTCTTAGGAATAGATATTTATACTACCTCAACACGAGTCTAATTACTTATTAATTGTAGAGGAAAATAATAACTTCAGAGCAGGGGAAACCTTGCAGACATCACTGTAAATAACATCAAGTGACTCCTGATATGATACACTGAGAACACATCATCACTTCTGTGGTATCTCTTTTTTTTTTTTTTCTTTGAGACAGAGTCTCGCTCTGTTCCCCAGGCTGGAGTGCAGTGGTACGATCTTGGCGCACCACAACCTCCACCTCCTGGGTTCAAGCAATTCTCCTGCCTCAGCCTCCCGAGTAGCTGGGACTACAGGCACCCGCCACCACGCCCAGCCAATTTTTGTATTTTTAGCAGAGACGGTGTTTCACTATGTTGGCCAGGCTGGTCTCGAACTCCTGACCTCGTGATCCACCCACCTCGGCCTCCCAAAGTGCTGGAATTACAGGCGTGAGCCACCAAGCCCGGCCACTTCTGTGGTATTTCTAACAAAAATATACAACCTGAACTAATCGAATCAGACAAACCCAAACTGAGGGCTACTCTGAGAAAACAAAAACAAAAAACAAACAACTGGCTTATATTTTTTAAATGTCAAAGTCAAAAAACACCCAAAAAAAGGCCAATAAAACATTCTAGATATGAACAATGTCTCTAACTCAAACTATATTTATTTATTTAATTATTTATTTTGAGACGGGGTCTCGCTCTGTCACCGAGGCTGGAGTGCAGTGGAGTGATCTCGGCTCACCGTAACCTCAGCATCCTGAGTTCAAGCGACTCTCGTGCCTCAGCCTCCCAAGTAGCTGGGATTACAGGCACGCGCCACCATGCCAGGCTAATTTTTGTATTTTTAGTAGAGACAGGGTTCCGCCATGTTGGCCAGGTTGGTCTGGAACTCCTGGCCTCAAGTGATTCACCCACCTCAGCCTCCCAAAGTGCTGGGATTACAGGCATGAGCCACCACACGTGGCTTCCAACTCAAATTATGTTATTTTAATGTACTGGCATTTAGAAGAGAAAAAAAGAGATTTCTCTGTCCTAACTTAAGATGTTTGAAATATGCTATCAATAGAATTATTTTCCCCAAACTTCTTAGCAACATTTGTCACATTGAGACCTAAATCTAATCCCAAATATAAGATGCTTAAAATGCAAATAATTACATACGAACTTTAATATCAAAATACTTTCAGCCAGGCATGGTGGCTCACACCTGCAATCACAACACATTGGTTTGGGAGACCAAGCTGGGAGGATTGCTTGAGTCCAGGAGGTCGAGACCAGCCTGAGCAACATAGCAAGACCCCCATCTCCACAAAATATAAAAAATTAGCCAGGCTTGATAGTACACACCTGTAGTCTCAGCTACTCAGGAGGCTAAAGTGGAAGAATCACTTGAGCCCAGGAGTTCCAGGCTGCAGGGAGCCATGATAGTGCCAATGCACTCAGCCTAGACAACAGAGTGAGACCCTGTATCAAAAATAAATAAATACCTTCATCATGAAATGAAAGCTACAAAGAAAAATAAAGTCACACTGTACTTCCATAAATACACCTAAAATCACATCTACAAAATAATCCCAAATTCTGGCAAAATGAATCATTAGACTATGCTTAATAGTTTTATGAACTTACAGTTATAACAAAACTTAGAAAGATATTTTGTTAATGCACTGCATACATGACTTCTCTATTTTCTTGTACTCAGTCTATTTTAGTTCCAGAGTGTGTCCCTGTTTTTAAGAACTAGTTGCACTGTAGCTATTTTCAAAACAGTTGACATTCAACTTGCTAGTGGCTGACATAATTTCTAGAAAGAAGCATGGGAATGTTCTAGCCTTCTTAAAGCTTCAACTCTACATATTACATATTTTTAAATTGCAAATTAGTTCACTTTTGCTTTAGTCTTCCCCTTTATAGATTTACCTTCTTTTCAAAAAGAGAGAAAAATGAACAACATATCCTATATGCCTCAAGTATACTTTTTCATCAAAATTATTTAAAAATAATCACGTAGGCAACAGAGGCTTACAAATTATCTATGACACAATTCAAGGAGTTTTAGATCAAGTTTGGGGGATTTTTTTGGTTTTTAAATTTTTTTAAATTTTTTCAGAGATGGGGTCTTACTCTGTTGGCCAGGCTGGTCTCCAACTTCTGACCTCAAGTGATCCTCCCACTTCAGCCTCCCAAAGTGCTGGGATTACAGGCATGAGACACTGTGCCCAGCCTTAGATCAAGTTTGAATCATAGTGGGCCAGGTAGATCCACATACTCACCTTGTAGTTATTCCCCAGTTCCTTAATGAGTAATTAGAACAGACATACTTTGCTCAATGCCCACATAGATTCTCTGATTTATGACATACTTGACTCAATGCCCATATAGACTCTCTGATTTATGGCATAAGGAGCAATATGATAGAATGGATCACATAGAAGCCCCTAGATATTCCTCTCCTCACCAACAAAGTAACCAAAAACAATACCACAGAAATTGGTGCCACAACCAAAGACGAAAAGGTGGTGATAGCTATCACATTCCACTAACTTACCTGTTTGATCTACATATAAGACAGATGGATCTTGGAGAATAGCTATGAATTATAAACACAGAAAGGTCGTGACTCTAATTGCAGCTAGTATTCAAGATGTAGTATTTTTATGGGGTCAAATCAACACAATTCTTATAACTTGGAAGCAAATGCTTTTTTCTTCTTATTAATTTGCAAAAAATCTCAGAAGCACTTTGTGCTTTGTTCAACCATTACAGTCTTGCTTCAGGTCTATGTTAACACTCTTGCTCTCTAAAATAATCCAGAGATTTTGATCACATTGAGAGATCACACATTACACTGATCTGCTGCACTGATGACATTACACTGACCGGGTCTGAAGAGTGGCAAGTAGCAAGTACTTTAGTTATCTTAATAAGATATATGCAAACCAGAAAGTAGGAACTTCAAACCCTACTCCTGGGTTTCTGTCCAGTCAGGAGATAGAAAATACTATTATTTAAATAGAACTCAGTAGGTATAAAATTGTTAACTAGGTTATTGAAAAGGCAAAAAGTAAATACTATGTTATCACAGAGTTCAGTTCCAGAAAGCAGTTACTACTCTGGGGGAAAAATAGGCTGAAATTATTAAAATTTACACACTTGGTGGAGGAGCTCTTTAGAGCCCAAACTGAGACCCCTGTGGAGGAAACACTGCTCAGGTGGTGTTCTAGACAGCTCATTCATTACACAAATAAAATACTGAGTTTAAGTTCTTATCCCAAGCTACCTAGCCCATTACTGATACACTCTGAACTAGATGCAGGTCTCCTGACTTTATGAGCTCTTTCTACCACAACATACTCCCTGACTAATATTTTGTGACAGGTCACCCAAATATTCTAACTTTTCTTTCACTTAAAAACTATTAAATAAATTTAAGCAAAATTCTTTAAACTCACAGAAGTAAATTATGAACTGTCATTTCTGAAACATCCCGGAGTAAAACCTAGATTTTTTTTTTTTTTTTTATTGGATCGCGTTCTGTCACCCAAACTGGAGTGCAGCGGCACAATCTCGGCTCACTGAAAACCTCCACCTCCCAGGTTCAAGCAATTCTTGTGCCTCAGCCTCCTGAGTAGCTGCGATTACAGGCATGTGCCACCACGCCCGGCTAATTTTTGTATTTTTAGCAGAGGCAGGGTTTCACCATGTTGGCCAGGCTGGTCTCGAACTCCTGGACTCAAGTGATCCACCCACCTCAGCCTCCCAAAGTGCTGGGATTACAGGCATGAACCCGTGCACATGGCCTCTGCCTCTTAAAATCATGTAACAAAGCGGGCTTTGGGGAGTGTCATAAATGTTCTATTTTTATCTGCATGTGGGTGTGTTTGAAAATCCACTGAGCTGTACATTTATGACTTTTGCACTTTTCCCTGTTTTTACATGGGGATTCATAAAGATATTGCAAAACTCAGCTGCCACCACTGCTGCCACCTTTCCAGGATGCCCAGAACTGATAAATTCTATACTTACAAACTTTCATCTCCCACAAATTACAGGAAAGGAACAATGACAAACTTTATTCCAGGATTTAATTCATAGAAACGACAGAAATCATTGGAGAAAATAACCATGTCAAGTGACACCTTATTGAGAAATTGCTAATTATTGAAACCAGGAACAGTAAATGGGCATGCAAAGATAAGGCACAGAATAGTAAGAAATTTTGGATTTAACCAGATCTGGAGTCAAGAACTAGCTCCATAATTTACTAAACCATGTGACTTAAGGGAGGTTATTTTATCCCTTAAAACTATTCCTCATCTATAAAATGAGTTAAATAATACCTACCTTACAGGAATGTTTGAGGAACAGAATTAACATACTGAAATGTTCTCCCAGTATCTAAAATCAATGATGGCTACTATTATTGTGTAGAAAAGGTAGTGCAACCTTATGTGACACTATCAAAAATAAAGAAAAAGCACCAATAAGTCTCCTTAGGGCTATAACAGCATCTTGCATTGTGGTATCCTAAACATCTAATATAATGCCCAATACAGAGTTTCAATGAATATTTGCTAAAATTAATTATGTATGATTTGAGAGAGGTTAGCAGCATAGTCATGGCAGAATTTAGAGTAAAACAATACATTTTGTGTGCAAAATAGGAATTACTGTAGTCAGGAAGTCTTATACAAAATGGTGGTTTGATGTGAATGTAGGATTGAAGAAATGTGTTTATTTTAATGAAGACTTAAGAGACATTTAAAATGTAAGATAAGATAGATTAAAATTAATAATGTAAACTTCCTGTTAAAATGGCTTCTCACTAGCAACCACCAAAACAGCATATTCCAACTTCCTAATAAAATGCCCAGGAGACAGAGAAAAGAAAAACAAACGAACAAAGAAACTTACACTATCAGCCCAAACTGAAAACTATAGCCAATCACACTCAAGGGTTCAGGAGGATTCACATGTTTGTTTACGAGACAAATGGAGGTAAACAAAGAAAAAAAAATTAATCCCACTTGTTGTATTACTTGATGTCTTTTACGTCTTTGCTTATGAAGCAAAAGTTACATAGAATGCTGGAAGAGTATTATCTTTCCTGGGATTTTAAAGCCGAAAACCTGAACCAAACAAAAATGGGATGCAGTCCTTCACACCTTAGGCAGAAAAGAGTTAATCCCCTTTATCATTTTGCCTCTGGTGGCATTTTTTAAGATCTAGGCAGCCAGTACAAAAGATCCGATATAAATGGTGGGAAAGTAGGGAGTGAGGTATTGTTAGTGGTAGAGTGCATACCAAAACAAAGTCTCAGAGGGTAAATATATGAAGAACTCTGGCAGTAGTATATATATGAATTATAGTTTACTGTAGGTGTGAGTTCTAGAGAATCAATCACTGGGAGGATAGGAAAAAGTTGCCAATTAAGTAATGCATACATATTCTAAGTAAAAATCTAAAAGAAATGGTGTTGGAGTAGGAGGAATACACACATATAAGCTTCAGTTCTGACTATGAAAAAGGAATGCTGACCACATAAATAGAGAGTAATGCAAGCTACTCACTCCATCTGCTGACAGAGCCTGAACAAACGCATCTTATTCAAAATGAGTCAGAAGAAAAAAAGACATATATGGGGTGTAAAAAAATTACCATAGGACATAAAGTGATTAAGATCCAGAAGATTCAAGTGAAATAGGTAACATTTAAGAATTAACTACCAAAGAATCCAGAGAAATTTTCTACAATATAATGTAAACATTTACTCCGATAGACTTGGAAGTCTAAAAGAAATAGATGATTCCTGAGAGAGACATAAATTACCAAAATGACTTCAGTCTGGATTGGAAAAAAAATAAGATTTACCCATTAAAATATACCAAGAAACATAAAACTACATAGTTGAAGTCTACCAAATATAAAAGAACAAGGAACGCCTATTAAATAAACCATTCCAAGCTTAAAAAATGGAAAGCTTCCCAATCTATTTTACAAAAACAGCATAACCTTGGGCCCAAACTGAGGGTCACACAATAAAATAACCTAATAGGCTCATTTCTATTATAAACATAAATGCAAAAATTTTACGGGAAGTACTGCCAAATCAAAATCCCTAATGAATTAAAATAATGTATCAAGTAGTTTAGTCCAAGAATATAAGGATGATTCATCATTTTTTTTAAAATGTAATAATGTAATTCACTATGTTACATTTTTAAATGGGAAACACAATATGATCTCAATAGATTTTGAAAAAAAAAAATAGCACTTGATAAAATAAGTCACCTTCTCCACCAGGACGGTGTAAAGATATAGGGACGTCCTAGAAAGTTGGGAATAAAGTAAAACTTCCTTAAAGTGTCCCTCATAAAAACCTATAGCAAACATCAGTCTTGAGAAAACTTTAAAAGCATTCTCATTAAATTCAGGAATATCAGGGGTAAGACAAAGTCACTCACTATCATTAGTATTCAACAAAACATTCTTTAATATAAAGAGACGAGAAAAAGAAATGGAACCTGGGTTCTTGGCTACAAGCAGCAAAAACCAACAAACTTAAGCCATAAAGAATTCATTGGAAGGATTTCAGTAGCTCACAGAAAAAAAAAAATGGGAGGCTAAAGAAAACAAACAAGAACTAAGGACATTCCAGAGGTCTATGCACGTGGGATGATTTTAGTAAAGGTCTAGAGCAGAACCAGTTCAATGAGCATACAGCATACTCTGCTGAGATCATTGAGTTCCAACTGTTCTATCCAGCCATGACCAGACTTGCAAAGGAACACCCATACAACAAAAAATACTGCAGATAGATTACGAACCTATACTTTTATAGAACTATAGAATTTTTTTAAAAAAGATCAAGGACGAGTATTTTTATAACCTCAGGCCTGAGAAAGCCCTTCTTAAAATACACAAATCCCAACAGTGACATAGGAGAAAAAAATTAATAGATTTTTTATGAAAAAGTAAAAATATTATGAAATTTTTTAAACTTCTCCCATAGAAGACAATATAAACAAAGTTAAAAGATAGCAAGAGTTATGGGAAAAAAGGACTACAGACATAAATAGAATGAATATCCATGATCCACAAAGACAGTCAATAGAAGACAACAACCTACAGCCCAATAACAGACAAAAAAAATTAAGCAATTTACAGGAAATACAAACGACCAATAAGAGGCACAAACTCATCAGTACCATGACAAACGTAAATGAAAAATTGTTTTCTGATCATCAGAATGGCAAGATATTGAAGACCAATAACAGAATTGTCAAAGGAAATGGGCAGTCTAACACACTTCGGGTAAAAAGCTAAATAGGTACGCTGTTCACTCTTGTGTCTGAATTCTATCATTTTTACCTCTTTACAAGTACTGGTACTGTATGATACTATATTAGTATTCAATAATCACGTGGTTCTCAAATTTTGGAATCTCAGGAGCCCTCTACATCCCTAAAAATTAGTAAACAGATTAATTGTTGCCAAGGATAGGGGACAGCTTACACAAAAGTGCAGGAAGGAATTTGGGATGGGTGAGGAAACTGTTCAGTATCTTGATTGTGATGGTGGTTAAATGACTGTGTCTGTCCAAAAACACAGAACTTTTTATTAAAAATGGTGAACAGACTCTATGTAAATTACATCTTTCAAAAAATCGGACTTAAATTTCTTGACAACCCCAAAAGGTTTTGTTTATGTTGGTTACAAGTATCAATACTTAGCATCTTAGAAATTGTAACTGAGAAAATTTTAAATAGTTGTGGAGGCTAAAGCAACTCCAACATCCGCCATGTTGACTTATGATTAACCCCAGTTCTGGGATTGCCTCTAAGATTTATATTTTATCTACTGTTCCTTGTGTAAAAGTATACACTTACCAATCTTGCCCTTAGGTCAAACAATCTTGACGCTATTTCACTTACCATAAATCCTGCTCTTAAGCAACTGTCCTACACATCTCTGGTTGGGGGTTGGGGGTCGGGTAATGGGGGTGATCCACCATCTCCTTGAGGCCACCCAAGACATGGCTCCTGTTCTTAAGTCCCTTTTAAAGGTTTCTTTCTGAGAAACTGGATTCCTCAGCCTCTCAGCTTCCTCAGCCTTTGGGGGTAGGACTGCATAGACCTGTCTACTATGCAACAATTGTTCTTCATGTTCTCATTTTTTAAAAAGTAAATGTATTAAATGTTAACATAAATAATGTATTCTTCAAGCCTGGCCAACATGGCGAAACCCCGTCTCAACTACGAAAAATACAAAAATAGCCGAACGTGGTGGCAGGCGCCTGTAATCCCAGCTACTCGGGAGGCTGAGGCAGGAGAATCGCTTGAACTCGGGAGGCACAGGTTGCAGCAGTGAGCCGAGATCGCGCCACTGCACTTCAGCCTGGGCGACAGAAAGACTCTGTCTCAAAAATAATAATAATAATAATAATGATAATGTATTCTTTATGAAAAATAACTTTTCCAAAACAAAAAACATATAGTGAGAAGAATCACACTGCTGTACATTTTAACAAATGTCTGGCTTCAAATAGAAAACTGTTGGATTCTCATATCTACTTCCTCCTGTTACAGTATCACAACTCAGGTAGCCTCTGGAAAACTCCACTGTACACTTTTGAAAAAATGAGAGTGGAAAAGATAACATCTGCATATTATTATGAAAGTAATTTTAAACTGGCAGTGTCAGAGAATCCCATGGGTCCCTGGACCACAATGTGAACATCTGATTCAGCCTATACAAAAAAAAAAAATTTTTTTTAGTCAAATTCTGAACATGTAGCAGCAACAAAACTGACTTTTTTCAAATCAAGGAAATAATACCTTATGCAGATAATGTGTTCTACTTTAATGCAGTAATACCATTCTTATCCAGGCCAAAATTTGTACCAATGATTTAAACTGAGCTACAAACTTCAACATAAATGAAAAATATTTCTGAGGTCTAAGGATTTTTTAAAACCAGTAAGTAGTCCATAAGAAAGATACAGCATCGGCCGGGCGCGGTGGCTCACGCTTGTAATCCCAGCACTTTGGGAGGCCAAGGCGGGTCGATCACGAGGTCAGGAGATCGAGACCACGGTGAAACCCCGTTTCTACTAAAAATACAAAAAATTAGCCAGGCGTGGTGGCGGGCGCCTGTAGTCCCAGCTACTCGGAGAGGCTGAGGCAGGAGAATGGCGTGAACCCGGGAGGCGGAGCTTGCAGTGAGCCGAGATTGCGCCACTGCACTCCAGCCTGGGCGACAGAGCGAGACTCCGTCTCAGAAAAAAAAAAAAAAAAAGAAAGATACAGCATCAATCATTCTCCAGACCTCACTCATCAACTATCTGAAGAGCAAGGCAGATGAAAGACAGCAAGAACACAAAGAAAGTGGCAAAGAAATGCCTGACCTCAAAGAAAGAAGAGGTCCATACAAGTAAAAGGACGGTAGAATAACTACAAAAGTAAAGCAGGATTAGAGCGAACGCACCCTGGTGTAAAATCCAATAAAATACAACTACTGTCCCTTGATCGCATTGCTAAAAGAACTCAAAATGCTGTTTCAAGACTATATCCCCATTCTGCAGATAGTGAAACTACGCCAGATAACTCTTACTTGTACAGTGCCCGTCGTGACTGTGAAAAGGGGAACGCACTCGCTTCTCACATGCTAGGCAGGGTGTTAGGACACTGCGTGAAGGGGAATCCTGGTCTGGCTACAGGAGGCTTTTTGTTTCAGTGCTTGTACAACTTTCGTAACTGGAGAGTAGTCCGCAACCATCTATTACTCCAAGAGACTGTGTCAGAAACCTGCTGTCTCCTCACGTGACTTTCAAACACTGTGCGAGCGAGTGGCGGTACCGTGAGGAGGCCGCGCAAGCCCCGGGCTGGCGCGGTAACTGTGATTCCGAAACGCTGCGGCAGCTTCTGTCAGTCCTGGGACTTCTGCGGGCGGTTGGCAAGGTTGGCCCTGCTCGCAGGCTACGGCGTCGCGGACCCCAGGTCACGCCTCCTCTGACGAGTACTAGAGCCTCTGTCCTACCCCGCTCTGTTTCCCCATCTGCACTCAGTAAGTCGGACCAGCCGGCCCTTGGCGCCCCTCCAACTCTACCATCGAACTGTCTGGGCTAGCGGCCACTCAGCCGCCCACCCGACTTAGACGGTCCTCGCCGTCAGGGGCACTCTGAGGGGTCCGGCCCGCGGCGCCCCGCACTCACCCGGCTGACGTTTCACCGCCATCACTGACACTAGATAGTGCGCGATGTCAAAAAAGGGAAACATGGACGTGCGGGAGAAGGCCAGAGCCAAGTCGTCCCATGTAAAATCCATAACTACCACCGAGCGCGGCAACCGAAGCAGCCGCGGCGACTGGTTCCCCGCGCGCGCGCTGTGAGGGGTGGAAGAGGCTACAGCCGTGGCCGCCCGCCCCTCCGCGCAGGCTCCAGCCCCGCGCGTGCGCCCTGGCGCCGAGGGGGCGGGGCCGCGCGTCGCGGGAGCCGCAGGCTCACCGGCGCTACGCGGGTGGGCGGGGCGAGCGGGTTCCCGGAGGCTCCAGCCGGCTCTGGCCTCGGTTCTCCTAATAAGGGTCCAGGGTCTTCTCGGTCCTGGGCGCAATGCAGGACCTGGAGAGCGTGCAGATGAACAAAACACGATCCTCAAGGGGAGACGGTCAGAGTTGGATTTATTTCCGTTAACTGATGTCATTCACCTAACATTTTTCGAGCAACCACAGTGCAAGTCACACTGGAGATATAAAAATAAAACAGTAATATCCTGCCATCAAGAACTATGAGTTCCCTGAAAGAGTTTTTTAATAAAAAGAGAAAAAGCGCACATAATGGTACAAAAGCAGGTACTGAGAGGTATAGCTGCCGTGCGAGAGCAGTTCCGAGACTAAGATTACAATTCTGGGAAGTGGGTAAAGTGATATGTGAGCTGGACTTTAAAAGTTAAGTGAGAAACAAAAGCTAGGTGGGAGATGGAGGGAAGTGTTTTGGGTTGACTACAAAGTGAGAAATGAGGTTGGGAAAAGTCCTCGAACGGCAGACAAAGCCAGGCAGTTTGGCTTCAGAGGTTAAATTATTGATCAATCACGATGTGAAGCTCAGAGCCAGAATCTCTTCTAATCATTACGCTAACTGGGTTGTTTGGTGGAGGGTGAGGAAGTAGAGGCGCAACCAAGCAACAAGATTAAGAATAGATTGATGAGAAGCGACTGACAACGGAAAGTCGGAGGGTATTCACTGGTCCGAGCAAAAGATAGTGGAGGCTGTGGCAGCAGAAATTGAGACCAGTTGTGGGAAACATGGGTAGAAGCAGAATATCGTCAGTGAGTGTCAGTCTGTACAGGCGGGAAAGGAAGCATTTGTCAAATAAAATGAGGAACGGGTGAGTAGGAGGATTGTGGTTGCATTCTGATAAATAGGAAACAAGAAGGAATAGGTTTGGGTAGGAAAAAAACTAGCTTGGCACACTTTTATTTGATATGTGAACAGATCATGCTGGCACCGGGAAATTGGAGAAACGTGATTAGCTGCTAGGTAGGTGACAGCTTCACGGGAGTATGCACTGCAAAAGGAGAATTTTTTTAATCTGAATATTCATTAATTTTAATTCATTTAACAAAATGTTTTTTGCGTGCCTACTATGTAGCCAGCATTTTGCTGGGTGTCAGAAGTACTGCCCTAAACAGTAGGTGTTTAAAACGTAGGAAAATTGTAGTAAATCTCTACACTTCATTACTTATCAAGAAAGAATAGACTTGTTCAAATACTTTTCACGTGTGGTTTTCTAAGCAAGCACTTCCTGTAGAGAAAAGTCTTTAGACCTGTAGCAAACTTTCTAGCAAAACTAAGGGGAAAAAAAAAACCACCTGTGAATATTTATACTTTCCTGTTTAAGTCTGTTCTTTCCATACTTTTTACACATTCGCTTATTTTTGGAATTTTAGTTTTGCGAATTTAGGCTCAGAGTTTGGATATTACTTCTTTTTTTTTTTTTTTCTTTTTTTTGATATGTAGTCTCGCTCTGTTGCCAGGCTGGAGTGCAGCGGCGCAATCTCGGCTCACTGCAACCCCCAACTCGCTGATTCAAGCGATTCTCCTGCCTTAGCCTCCCGAGTAGCTGTGATTAAAGGCACGTGCCACCACGTTTTTTTTTTGTTTTTTTTTTTTTTGTATTTTTAGTACAGACGGGGTTTCACCATGATGGCCAGGATGGTTTGGAACTCCTAACCTCGTGATCAGCCCATCTTGGCCTCCCAAAGTGCTGGGATTACAGGCGTGAGCCACCGCACCCGGCCTGGATATTATTTCTTTAAATATTTTACATTTTAACAGTCTTTAATTTTGCAAAATATATGGTTAGTCTTTGGGCTTAAAAAATACTTAATATGATGTAATCCTTAAGACATCACTGAGCTATGTGTCTATCTATACCAGTATTATTCTGGGGTACCATTAAATCCATTATTAACATCAATAGAGCAACAGTGAATAACATTAGAGGTTTTTTTAAGAAAGTAAATCAAGCACTTTACTTCCTTAAACAGAATAATTCCAATAGAAAGGAATTAATTATCTCAGACTCTACAGATAATTTGAAAATTGTGCATTTCAAAACAGTAAGAATAAGCTTGGTCCTATCTGCCTAGAGTCTAAAGAAATTTCCTTATAAAGCTCTTGGGGAAATTAAATCCTAATCTCACAAAAAGACAAGTTCCATCTACATTTTAAATGTGCTCACCGTATTTGCTTCTGGTCAGTGGTTATTTAGTCTATTAAAATGAGCATTGTAGGAGGAAATGGAGGATGGAAAGACCCCTTTCTTTCTTTCCTTTAAATTACCATGCTATTGAACTTTTTAAAGTACCTTAGAGTCCACAATTAGGAAGTTTTATATTAAATGGACCAATTGCATTTTAATTACCAATTACCTTTAAATTAGTAAGAAGGAAAGGCAAGATTTGGGAAAATTACATGTGAAGATTCAAAGTTTTCCTGAATTTTGGAAGCAGTATACAAAATTACATAATTATTGGTGATAAAATGAATCCAAATTACAAAGTATTGCTTATTCATTAGGAAGCCAAACTGGTCTAATTGTATTAATATCCAAAAATCAGTTTTGTGGGGTGTTTTTTCATTTTGTTTTGTTTGTTTGTTTGAGACTGAGTTTCGCTCTTGTTGCCCAGGCTGGAGTGCAGTGGCACAATCATGGCTCACTGCAACCTCCACCTCCCAGGTTCAAGCAATTCTCCTGCCTCAGCCTCCCGAGTAGCTGGGATTACAGGTGCCTGCCACCACACCCGGCTAATTTTTTGTATTTTTAGTACAGACAGGTTTTTACCATGTTGGCCGGGCTAGCCCGGCTGGTCGAACTCCTGAACTCAGGTGATCCACCTGCTCAGCCTCCCAAAGTGCTGGGATTACTGCGTAAGCCACCGCGCCCGGCCTGAAGAAGAGTTTTGACTAAACCTGTTGGAGACACTTTTTAGTTCAAAAATATGTGAATCTAATTTTTATAAACCAGGTTTTGCAGCACCAGCATGATTAACATTTGGGGCTAAGCAATTCTTTGTCATGGTGGACTGTGCTTGCATTGTATGACGTTTAGCAGCATCACTGGTACTAGATGCCAGGACCGTGCGTACACGCACACACACACACACTCCACTTGCAACAACCAAAAATGCCTTGGCTTTGCCAAATGTCTTCTGGGGCAGGGGCAGGGGTTGGGGGACACAAGATCACCCCTGGTTCAGAACTACTGCTATAAATGAATAAATGCTTTCTTCAGCAATATGTGCCTCTATTAATACAAACAATATGGTCATGTCACTAATGTTCCTTATCTCTTTAATTCTAGAAAAATTATATAACCCTTTGTAGTCTCAGTTTACACATCCATCTTCCTGGGTCAAACTGACAATATCCTGAAACCCAGTATCATACATGCAATCCTGTTTCTTCCCTGCAATACTGCTTTCTACCCACTAAGTGGCACTTTGGGAAATCTATAATAATAACCTTTTTTTATTAATACATCATACTTGCACATATTTATGAGGTACATGTGATATTTTAATATGTGCACACAATGTGTTATAATCAAATCAGGGCATTTAGCCTATCCACCACCTCAAACATTTATCATTTCTTTGTGTTGGGAACATTTCAAATCATCTTTTATGTTTTTCTCATTTGAATCTTAAAAGTCTATCAGTCAAATCATCTCTTCTAGCCATTTTGAAATAAACAATATATTATTGTTAGCTATAGTCACCCTACCATGCTATTGAACTTTTTAAAGTACCTTAGAGTCCACGATTTGGAAGTTTCATATTAAAGGGACCAATTGCACTCCTAAACCTTAGTATCTTGGTCAGGCATTTTCATTCTAAAGTTATTTTGATAAGCACTTGATAGCCACACTGTATAAAATGATAATGTATTAATATGTGACATTTAAGACAAAGTATATGTAATTTGAATTCAACCTTTTTTAATATTCAGGATTATCAAGGAGAATTAGCTAGAGAGCACCAACTGCCCTCAAAATACCCACTGAATTCAATCAGTACAATTAGATGCCAGTGCATGAGATTTAAGTGTAACGAATTCAAGTATACACTCAACTCTTTAGACTCAGCATGTATCTAATAATAGTGCCTTTGATATTGTGTCTTGGAAAACCTGACATGGCTCACTTATTTATTGCACTGGAAACTAAAATCCTTTTCTATAATCGTCATTCATACCACTAATATAAACTAGTAAACTAAAAATGTTCTCCATGTATAACAAGTACAAACTTACCTGATTAAAAACCTGGTGTTATTATGGGAATACCTCTTTCTTCAGTGTAAGGACCGCCAAAACTGTAGTCACCCACCAATGCCATAGCTGTGAGTTGTCTGTGGTCATCAACACTTAAGTTCACCATATTGCTCTTCAACATCTCTGTTCAAGAGTAACAGGTACCGTCAAGTCACAGAATAAATGAATTTTGGAAGTTGAATGGACCATTTAAAAAAAATAGTAACATGAAGTCCAAGGAATAGAAAACCGTTCTGTGCAGATTAAGCAAAATGAGTAAGTTGCTGAAAGTCTGCTAGGGAATCTCATGAAAGCCAGGAAAAGTTGAGCAGTCAAGACCAAGAAAAGCAAGAAGCAGAGCATTTCTGGGGCCAGCAGCAACAGGTGGGTGTGCACTTCTCTCAGTCACTGATGATACTCAATGCCAACATCTCTTAGCCTCTGGGTCTCCCTATCGAATATTGCCAGGAGACAGACCCTGTCCTGGCCTGGGACAGCTGTACACTCCTGGTTAAGCAGTTCTGATGGGAGGCTGGGTCACGTGGTTCAGATCTGAAGCATCCCTACATATCAGAGGAAATTTCCTGAAAAAGGAGGGAGCGGCTGGGTGCAGTGGTTCACACCTGTACTCCCAGGACTTTGAAAGGCCAAGGCAGGAGGATCGCTTGAGCCCAGGAGTTTGAGACCCTCCTGAGCAACATAGTGAGACACTGTCTCAAAAAAAATAAAGAGGAAGGAAGGAGCTAGGCAGACATCCCAAGAGATGTCTAGTATAATCATTTTCTTTAACCCATTTATCTTATTTTATTTATTTTTTAATTTATTTTTTTTTTATTTGAGAGCGAGTCTTGCTCTGTTGCCCAGGCTGGAGTGCAGTGGCGCGATCTCGGCTCACTGTAACCTCTGCCTCCCAGGTTCAAGCGATTCCGTCCTCCCGAGCAGCTGGGATTACAGGCGCCAGCCATCACGCCCAGCTAATGTTTGTATTTTTAGTAGAGATGGGGTTTCACCGTGTTGTCCAGGCTGGTCTCCAACTCCTGACCTCAAGTGATCCGCCTGCCTCAGCCTCCCAAAGTGCTAGGATTACAGGCGTGAGCCACAGTGCTTGGTCAACCTATTTAAAGTAGGAAACTAAGTGCTAGAGAGGTCACCGTGGGCAGTGACAGACCAAAATTTGTTACTATTCTGTTACAATAAGTCTTCCCTATGTACTCCTACTAAGTTTTCTCCTGTCCAACAGAACCCAAATACTTATTTGAAAGTTTTCCTTTACAGATGGATTCAGCATCACTACAGCAATGAAAAGACCACCCACCAGATAAGGGCCAGGAAGACCAATTGGTAATCAGTAGTAACCCCATCCAATTCTTTGACATTATCTCAGCAGAGCCCATTGCTTTGTTGTCGTTTAAGATTTCTTTTTCTTTTTCTTTTTTTTTTTTAAAGACGGAGTCTCGCTCTGTTGCCCTGGCTGGAGTGCAGTGGTGGGATCTTGGCTCACTGCAACCTCCACCTCCCGGGTTCAAGCGATTCTCCTGCCTCAGCCTCCCAAATAGCTGGGATTATAGGTGCCTGCCACCATTCCCAGCTAACTTAAGGTATTTTTAAAATAAAATAAAAAGTCCAGCCCAGTTAAAACATCCATCTTACATGCAATATAGAACTTCTTTCCTCCCATTTGCTCAGAACTGCCTGTCTCAGAGACTTTGACGGGGCAAAGGGCATGGTGGAGCCCTCCAACCTTTGTTCATCTTCTGCTCCTTTCGTCTTCTATGTCTTCCAGGGTTAGGGCAGTGAGGAGGGAAATTAGAGAAAAGGAATAGAAGACTTTCTACTTGGCAAATGTTGGTCATAGTTTTTGTTTTTTAGTTTCTTTGTCTTGGTTTGCTTTTGGCTATTGATATTCTTCTCTATGGCATGCTCTCAGTGCAGACTCATTCATGGGGTGTATTTGTGGGTTCCCCAGTGATGCCATGGTGCTCACATAGCAAGATCTCCTAACCTCTACAGTTACGGCAGACACCATTGGTTGAATAACCTAGCACACATATTCAACTCTGTGTAACGGGTTAAAACATTAGGTATAGTTTTTTCAGCCTCTCAGCAAGGTGTGAACTTGTGTTAGGATATTGGCAAATAAAACTTCAGGGGACCTAGGTTGACATGCATCTGAAAACAAAGTAAGGAAAAACAAAGTTGGAAGACTGACACTGTCCAGCCTCGAGATTTACTATAAAGCTACAGTGATAATCAAGATGTATGATATTGGTGAAAAAAATAGAAAAATAGATCAATGAAAATATGTGGCTTCTCTGAGAAAAGGGACTATGCCCTTGACATTGGCCCTTCTCCTTGTCTTTCTGCCTAGAGCTGGGGCAGCCATGTTGTGACCATGAGAGAAAATAGCAGATCATCAAAGTTATCAGCTATCCTTCTCAGACTTCCTGTTACGTGAAAAAATAATTTCTTATCTGTTTAAACAGAGTCTGAATTGGCTTGGGGGAAGTTAGCACCTCTTTCTTCACAGGGAGAGGAGTAGGAAAGCAAAGCCTCTAGCCCTCTGAATTCCCTTCCGTGAATTTCCCTTCAAATTCTTGACCTCTTGGATTGTTGAAAGTGAAGTTCTCTGGACCAGTTGTTATATTTTATTAAGTCCTGCATAGACATGGCTTAACTGTCTTTTCAGAATGTAGAAGTAACATCTTTTGTCTTAGGGGATCTAATGGAGTTTCACGATAAATTAGCATCTTGTTATACCAGACAACAGGCAAAGGAAGGAGATTAGAAAATGGGGTGGATGACGCCAGGCGTGGTAGTTGATGCTTACAATCCCAGCAATTTGGGAGGCCAAGGTGGGAAGATTTCTTGAGGGTAGAAGTTTGAGACCAGCCTGGGCAACATAGTGAGACCCCATCTCTACAAAATTAAAAAAAAATAGCCAGGAGTGGTGAGGTGCACCTGGTCCCAGCTACTTGGGAGGCTTAGATGGAAGGATCACTTGAGCCCAGGAGTTTGAGGCTACAGTAAGATATGATTGTACCGCTGCACACCAGCCTGGGCAACAGAGCAAGACCCTGTCTCAAAAAAGAATAAGATGGATGGGTGAGATTTGAAAGAAAATGCACATGGCTGTGGCTGGGAACCCACAAAGTGTCAGTTATCTGTATAGATGGGTTGATCAAACGGAAACACTAGCAATGAGAACACAACAAGTACTTGATATATGGGCAAATAAAAAGAATCGTACCTAGGGATTTATAAATGTGTCCAAATACCAGAGCACGCATGGTCAGGAGGGTCCATAGATACAGAGAGGGCAAATGCAGTTGCAGGTGGATTAACAATCATGGACGGAAATTATTCCAACATAAGCTGTTTCCATGTGACAACTGACAATAAATACGGACTGCCTTGGTTGAGTCCAAACTTGTCTAGCTTTCATACAGAATGTGTCTACATTACATATATTTTCAGGACTATTGTTAAAGATAATGATCAATTAGTGGAATCGTATATGTATAGATAGAATGTATAGTCCAAGGAATGTTTCAATCACTGTATGTGCCTTAAATAACTATAAATAATGTAAGATATGAAATCTATAAAATGTAAAAATCTACCAGTATTCTATTTTTTATCCATGAAGCCGGATATTCTTATAGTTTTGCATACAAAAATTGGTAATGCTTCCTCAATTCAAAAACTGCTAAGGAGAGTACTTTTACTATTAATAACAGCAGAGCTTTTCATAGGCATTATGATTATCTAAGAAGGGGATAATATCCCATAGTAATTTAACCTTGGAAACAATTTTTTCCCTGCAAGTAGTTCATAAAACTGGAAATCCATCTTGGAGAACCCCACGTAAAACCTTTCCGATCTCTGCTGTTTCAACTGGACTATCAGATTATTTATAGTGTTTATTCACTCAGTAAATATGTATCCCATCTTTCAGATAGGAACCATCAGATTATGATAGCAAAGGTTTTTCTTCCACCTCTTTTCTTTTCTCTTTTTATTTTACTTTAAGTTCTGGGATACATGTGCAGAACGTGCAGGTTTGTTACGTAGGCAAAAATGTGCCATGGTGGTTTGCTGCACCCATCAACCCACATCTAGGTTTTAAGCCCCGCTTGCATTAGGTATTTGTCCTAATGCTTTCCCTCCCCAGCCCCCCACCCCCTGACAGGCCCCGGTATGTGATGTTCCCCTCCCTGTGTCTATGTGTTCTCATTGTTTAACTCCCTGAGAACATGCGGTGTTTGGTTTTCTGTTCCTGTGCCTGAGAATGATGGCTTCCAGCTTCATCCATGTCCCTGCAAAGGACATGAACTCATTATTTTTTATGGCCGCATCTTCCACCTCTTTAGCTACTTTTCTGTTAGGCTTAACTAGCCACTAGCAGCATATCAAATTACATCCTTGACTACATCTTGAGTTCATTTGAGAAATATTCTCATCTTGGGAGGCAGTGCAGTATGGTGGTAACATAAAACATACAGGCCTTAAAGTCACACGCCACTCATTGTGTAACCTCATAGAAAGTAGTTGCTAGGCCGGAGGCGGTGGCTGGCCGGGTGCAGTGGCTCATGCCTGTAATCCCAGCACTTTGGGAGGCTGAGGCGGGCAGATCACGAGGCCAAGAGATCAAGACCATCCTGGCCAAAAAGGTAAAACCCCATCTCTACTAAAAATACAAAAATTAGCTGGGTTTGGTGGCACACGCTTATAATACCAGCTACTTGGGAGGCTGAGGCAGGAGAATCGCTTGAACCCGGGAGGCAGAGGTTGCAGTGAGCTGAGATCATGCCACTGCACTCTAGCCTGGCAACAGAACGAGACTCCATCTCAAAAAAAAAAAAAAAAAAAAAAAAAAGTTGCTAAATCTCTATAAGCCTGTGTCTTCGTCTTTAACACAAGAATAACAGTACTTACTTCACAGTGTTGTTTTCAAAATTAAGAGATCAGGTACATAAATTGCTTTCACAGGTGCCTGCCACAAGGTAAGTGCTTGCTAAATCTTAACTATTACCCTTGCTCTAGACTATCCAGATCTCCAGATCTCTTAGTAGGAATTTGGAAGTTCCTTTCCTACTGCTTTCTTAACTACTAATATTGTATAGATTATATTGATTTTAGAGGCTCAGTGATTAAGACTGCAGGTGATGAGGCTAGACATCCTCAGTCCAAGCCTGGCCCTGCCAGTTGCTAGTTGAAGTACTTTAGGCAAGTTTCTTTGTACCTGTTTTCTCATTCCTAGGATGACAAAAACAAAAATCAGGACTTCATGGGTTTTTTTGTAAATATTAAATATATCGACACATGTAAAGAACAGTGCCCGGTACACAGAAAGCCCTCAATAAAGGTTGGTTATTATTATTCAAAATTTATTTTCCAAATATCGTAATGACTTTTTGAATAATTTTTTCTTGTCAAGAATAGAATTTAATTTGGACCTAATTTCATAAAAATTACCTACTGCATAAAAGCAGTCAAATTTGTGTTCTAGTGTATTGACCTGTTTGACCTAATTGAAATGATGAACAGAATTATCATTGTGCAACAAAAAAGGATGCTTAGGTTACAGACTTCAGGAAGTTAAGAAAAATTGTAACATTCCAAGAAAAAAGTTTGGGAATTTTTTCTTTATTTTTCTCCCTTTTGGTTTGTGTTTTGTTTTTTACTTTTATATCCTTTTTTTAGTGTTATACATGTATAATAACATATGCCCACGTAGAAATAACAGTGATGCTTCCTTTAATACACAAAGAAGATGTTATTGCTTTGACTAAAGCCATGTTCTTGAGTTTTTCTAGTTCTGTTTTCACATCCTCCCAGCTACAAGTCCTCTATATTGAAATATACTAGTTCAGTTTGGAAAAGTCTTCAGTAGGGCCTCTCTGGTCCTCTAAATTCACCTAAGCTTGAGATGCCAGAATAAAAAAGTGTTAGCCAGGACATAGTCTAAATAAAGGCTGGGAATGTTCCCTACCAGACTGAGGTTAGGACAACTGGGCTGACAGCTGCTGCAAATCCATAATCAGAAGAGAGGCTGGAGATAAAATTACATAATAGGAGATTGAGACTGGCTAATTAGACTGGGTGGTTGGCAAGTTTGGTCAGTCAGATCATAGTTCAGACTAAGAAATCCAACCTAAGGACAGATGAGGTGTAGTCAGCTGGCATCAATGTTACCAGAGCAAAAAGGTTAGGTGAGAAAAATTCAATGAAGCAAGAAGACCCGTCAGGGACAGTGTGGATGACCAGCCACATAAAACTACTGATGCCAACACTGGCAGAGGCCAAACAAGGATTTCTCCCAGGCAGGTGAAGAGTTACACCATAAAAGATTTGCCATCCAAAAGACACCTTCTCACAAAAAGCCCTAATCAGAGAAGAAAAAATTGATAAATAGGATTACATTAACATTGAAAACTTCCAGTTACCAAAAGACACTTTAAGAGAGTAAAAAGGGGCCTGGTGCGGTGGCTCCCTCCTGTAATCCCAGCACTTTGGGAGGCCGAGGCAGGTGGATCCCTTGAGCCCAGGAGTTCGACACCAGCCTAAGCAACATGGCAAATCCTGGTCTCTACAAAAAAATAAAAAAAAAATTAGCCAGGCACGGTGGTGCTTGCCTGTAATCCCAGCTACTGGGAAAGCTGAGGTGGGAGGATCGCTTGAGCCCAGGCTGTCAAGGCTGCAGTGAGCCGAGATCACGCCACTGCACTCCAGCCTGGGTGACAGAGTGAGAACGTATCTCAAAAAAAAAAAAAAAAAAAAAGAGTAAAATGGCAAGAAAAGAAGAAGATACTTGTTATATGCACACACACACACCCAAACACACACACATATATATCTCCAACAATAGACTCTTACCAGAAAATATAAAGAACTTGTACAAGTCAATAAATGAAAGACAACTAATTTTTTAAGAAAGCTCAATAGAAAAATAGTCAAAAGCCTTTACAGGTAATTCAGGAAAGAGGATATCTAAATAATCAGTAAACTTCTGAAGAGGTGCTTGATTTCAGTAGTCATCACGGAAATACTAATGAAAATGTTAAATAAACTACAGTAAGATACGCTTATCAAAGTGGCTAAAATGAAAAAAAAAAAGAGGTAATACCAAGTGCTGGTGAGGATGCTAGGAAACTTGAACTCTCTCATACTGTTGGTGAGAATATAAATTGGTACAACCACTTTGGAAAACTAGTGATATATGCTAACAGTGAACATATACATGTCCTCAGACCCAGCAATTCCACTTCTAAAGAGGGCATATGTTCACCAAAAACATCTACACAAGTGTTCATAGCAGCAATGTTTATAATAGCCCCAACCCAAATGGTCATTAAAAGTAGTACAGATGAGTACATCTTGGTATAGACTTGCAATATATATACAATTTTCTGTACAGCAATTAGAATGAATAAAATAATGCTACCTACATCAAAATCAATAAATCGGACAAACATGGTATTAAAAGAAGCCAGAGACTGAAAAAAATACATTCTGCATGATTCCATTTTTATAGAGTTCGAAAACAGGCAAAACCAATTTAGGAAATTAGAAGTCCAGATCATGTTTGCTGTTGGATGCAGGAAGGGGGTTCTGGAGTTTGCGTTCTGTTTTATGGGCTTGGGGTGTTCGCTTTGTGAAAATTCACAGAGCTGCATTTTTATGGTTTGGGTACTTTTCTGTATGTATTTCATACTTCAAAAAATTTCAATAGGCCTGGCGCGGTGGCTCATGCCTGTAATCCCAGCACTCTGGGACACAGAGGCAGGCAGATCACATGAAGCCAGGAGTTCGGGACCAGCCTGGGCAATATAGCAAAACCCTGTATCTACTAAAAATACAAAAAAAATAGCTGGGTGTGGTGGCACACACCTGTAATCCCAGCTACTTGGAAGGCTGAGGTGGGAGAATCGTCTGAGCCCAGGAGGTTGAGGCTGCAGTGAGCAGAGATGGTGCCACTGCACTCCAGCCTGGGCAACAGTGAGACGGTCTCAAAAAAAAAATTTTTTTTAATAAAGTGGGTGAAACGACATCTTCTAACAAACATACAAGGCAACTTGGGACCTAGTAAGCAGTCTGGCTCTGTTTAGGTTTTCTGTCTCTCCAGAGAGGCCTGGGAGTAGCATGGTGAACTAAGGGACACAGCCTATCCTATCCTATCCTAACTCACTGAAGTGTTTGTCAGAGGCATTGCTGTGTCATCAGCTCAGTCAGAGGTTCCTTCTGGAACCCTGAGACATAACAGCTAAATTGTATACAATTTCCTTAATCCCATGCTTCCCTGAAGTCTGTTTCTCAAAGAATTGCTTCCAGAGCAGATGAAGTTAATCATTCCAGGTTAATCATCCAAGATCATCTTTGTGTGCCAGTAATCTAAGGCCTTAGAAATGATTAGCTTTTCATGTCATTTACTTCTTTTTTTTTTTTAATTTCTATTTTTTTTTGTTTTTTTGTTTTTTACATTCAGGGGCAGAGATGCTTAAAAAGCAGATAGGGTGGCAGATTCCAAGTCTACTATGGGGCTCAATTATATGCCTCTGCATAGTACAAAGGCCCTCCTCTCCTTCCTGAAAGGGAAGTAATTTCACCTAAGTAGGGGTAAGATTCTTGTCTTGTGTTATTCGTTGAACAAACATATAATTTGGGCTCCAGACACATGCAAATTTTATGAGGCTCTTGCTGGTGCCTGGCCAGGAACTAATAATATGTGTCATCCCCCCAGAACTCAGAGCTCAGTGGTGAAGGTACCTGAAATCAGCCTTGAAATTCATTAAGCAGCTGTTCTCTGCTGGCTGCTAGATCCTGAGAGTCAGTGAGGATAGAGATGAGAACACATCAATTCCCCTGAAGACTGCCATTCAGGAGAAGTGGAATGGTGAATGCTTCAACAGTTATTTGAAAAAATGACCACAACCATCACTGCCTACATTGGACTCTTGGAAGATATTTATGATGAAATTCCCAAAGGCTGGTCATGCATCTAATCAACTTTATGTCCAGATAAAGAACATCTCCAGGCTTTCAGGAAGCTTCACTTTAATAGCACACAAACAAATGAACAAAGATTGTATGGCATAATAAATGCTATAACAGCAGGAAACACAAGGTATTGTGACAGCTCTTGGAGGTTGAGCTGCTAACTCAAACTAGAGAGGTTAAGAAAGTCTGGGAGCTAGCTGGCTGTCAAATGCTCTAGAATCATAACCTCATTTTGTATACCATAGTGTTTTGTCTGCCTCCCTGAATTTAAAACAAGGAATTTCTTTCAGAAGGGTCCTAGCCAATCATATGGCAGCAAATTAGGCCACTAAATAAGGGACATTCTCCCAGATCTTGAGTCACAGCGTGCCCAGCTTGAAAGTTGACTAGGACTCTGGTCTCCAAGTTTGGGGTCTAAGGAGAACCCCTGAAACTTTGCTGAAGATCACTGACATGAGGCAGAAGGCAAGTTAGAGTAATATTTTTAGGTTTCATGGTTAGCTTTGGGGAAAAGGGGTTCTGATTACTACTAATTTAACCCATCTTGGGGAAGAGGGAGTCTGTTAGATTGGTGCAAACGTACTTGTGGTTTTTGCCATGACTTATAATACCTTCTATGGCTAGCCTCAGGGGAGAAAGGGACTGAGAGACAGGAGAGCAGGAAAAGATCAAAGAAAAACTTTTGCTCTTAAGGCTGATTCTGAGGCCTTCGTTTTAGGGTATTGTTTTCTGAGCCCCAACATCCACAATAGCTGTCTCCTGGAAGCCCAAATCCAAGTCTATGAACTGACGCAAAAATATCTATATTAAGTAGGTGGAAGAACAGAAATTCTGTGCAGGCAAGGTGGCCACCATATGATGGACTACTCTATAGAACAGTCTCCTTCTCTTGTTTCTGTTTATATATCTAACCAAAAAAGCATGGGCTCAAGCACCCCAAATATCCCCTCCCCCAGCATCATATTGGGAATCTCTGAGGCCCACCGCTATATTCATTGGTATATTGGCCCCTGATCCATGGCATATGCATCTACCAAAGACTAGGCTCGGAAAGCAGATAAACTTTTATATTCTTCAGAATGATGTAGAAAGAGCTCAAGGACTCCCTCCGGCATCAGGGCAACTGTAGTGTTTAGTGGGTGGGGATCGGGAGCTGGGGAAAAGGTAAATGAGTGAAACTGAAAAGTTGCCCCCTACTTGTGCGATACCTCAAACATATGGCATCTTTCCACAGCCACCTTCCTGCAAAGTCCAAAGACCAGCACTACTCTGACTAGACACCTAGTACAAAGTTGGGGGAAAGAATGCCATAGTGGGAAGCTACTGACACACAAGTCCAGAGAGCTGTGTCATTATAAATAATGAAGGACAGTCACAGAGATGATACAACATGTCTTTATAAGAAGCCCAAATAAACCAAACCACTGGATCTGATAACTGTCTGGTCTTTTCTGTTTGTTAACTTTCTCTGGCTTTAATCCCAGAGGTGACAGTGGACTTTGATTCTTATGTTGCATTTGCATGTGGGAATTCCCATTGTGCTACCCTAGAAACTGATCCTAGGCAAAACACTCAAAGCTACTTGGACTTGGTTTTTGGCATCCTGCCTATTCTAACCTGACATATAACTCCTTTCCATTCTTTGTTTTGTCTGTATTACACTAACAGTAGCAGCAGCTCTTAGAGACTGCACTCTATAACTGGGGTTCGGAGGATAGTGGACATAGTATTCTCCATCAGGGATCAGTTAGACTCTGCCTATGGAGAATCCTGGAATCTAAACAACACAAAAGGGAAAAAACTGTCAGAATAGATTCAGTAATACATTCTCTAGCATAATAATAGTGTTTATTAGTAGGTCTTACCTAATCTTATACAATACAAAGATTTTTCTATTCATCGGGGATTTTTTTAAATGTTAGCCAGATTTTTTTAAATCCTCTAGGTTAAAAAGATCTGTATCACCACAGTTTTTGCAAACAAATCATTTTATTCACAGAGTGATTTCTATGATAATTAATTTGAATGTGGTCAAGGTAGGTAGTTCGGTAAATCATCTACACTGCAGCCCATATCCACCCTAACCCTTAGTCCTTAGTCCATTATGATAATTTAACAAAAGAATGTGGATGGAGCACAAAAATCCAACAGGGCAGCATTACAGCAGCAAAAGAAAGCCATCCACAGCAAAATTAACACCAACGTTAAGGTGTTTAAATATTCATTATTGTTTAGATTGCTAGTAGTAAAAGAAAGTCTGAAACTGATCTGTAATAATTAACCTTCTAAGAAAATTGAGTTAAAACTATTAGTGGAAACTTTCCAGACAAAAAGCTATCCTAAGGCAATTGTGAGTTGAATAAGGATGTTTTAGTGTTAAGAAACTAGTTATTTAAATTTATCTGAAATCTTCCACCTCCAACCCTCTGCCCTTCCACTCCTCATCCCAAACCAGCATCTGTGGCTATGAGAATTCATAAGGATGATCTTTAGCTTTAAAAGGGAGAGGGGGCTGGAATGAAAACAGAGATGATGAAAAATGCCCTCCTCTTCTACTGTTGACGGAAACTAATCATTGCTGCATATTTGTTGCAGTCTGTTTAAGCTATTTCAGGGGTGGTGGAAAGGAAGGTGTGGCAAAATGAGCATCTGACTGAGAAGGCCTCAGTAATTCATTAATTTCAGGGTAGTAAATCTTTTCTGCACTGTAAATGGACTGTGAATTACAAGAGTCTCTCAGATCAGAAGCAGGAACTCAGTAAGAGATCCAGAGGGAATGAGTCCTCAGGATAAGAGAAGGGCGCATTCCACTGCCACCTGTGACAGAGACAGGTGTGTGGCAGACAATCTCCAGGAAAGATGTCTCCAACTGCTTGGGCTTCATCATCCAAAGATATAGACTGCTTAGAAACTAATAAGCAAAAGTACTGAGCGTCAACCACCCAGGACATCAAGAACCTCATGGGGAAGAGGGTCAGTTCTCCAATTTCACAATGCATGAAGACTTTTTAAAGGCTATTAGTGTAAAATTTTTAATGGTTTGTGTACAATCCTACTCATATGCATGAGAACTGACTTGCTGACCTCATAAGGTCCCCTCCAGCCTTATGTGAGGTAGCATGCTGAGAGGACAGGGAACACTAGCCTTGGAATCAGAAGTCCAATTGGTAACTGGAGGATTTCTCTTGGCGGACCCACTTAATATCTCGAAGTCTCAGTTTCAAGACTTCAAAATGGGGTTAAAAATACCAGTTTTATTTATCTCATAGTCTACTATGAAAATTACACTATATACTTATATATTTTGATAAAAGATAACGCTTTGTATGAACATACATTATCTTTAAAAACTATCTGTGATGCTGGGTGCAGTGGCTCACACCTGTAATCCCAGCACTTCAGGAGGCCAAGGTAGGAGGATGCCTTGAGCCCAGAAGTTTGAGACCATCCTGGGCAACACAGCAAGACCCTGTCTCTACAAAAAATAAAAATAAATTAGCTGCACTAGGTGGCACACACTTATAGTCCCAGCTATTAGGAAGGCTGAGGCAGGAGGATTGCTTGAGCCCAGGAATTTGAGGCTGCAGTGAGCCATGATTGTGCCACTGCACTCCAGCCTGGGTGGCAGAGTGAGACCTTGTCTCAAAAAAAAAAAAAAAAGAAAGAAAAAAACTAAAAATAATAATCAAAACCATCTGTGGAAGATTATGGAAAATGACTAGCAGAGTCAGCCAACATGAGGCAGAGAGAATACAGGAATTGCAATCATCCCATTGAGGTGTTTTCTAATTTCTGTACCTAGAATATCTTTCCTTATCAAGGTATAAATTCTGAAGGGCAAGAACCAAGTCTTAGACAACTTTGTGCATCCCATAGCACTGAGTGTAGTCCTTGACAGGTAGTAGATGCCAATAAATATTTGCTGAATTGTACCGCCTGACTTCAGCTTCCAAATTTACGAACTGATTAGCCAAGTGGTGAAAGTGAGTAAACTGGGAAGAGGAAGAAGAGGGGCCTTACTTTTTCACAGGGAGAAACAGCCTTGCCATTGTGGTCTTTATTGTGCCTTCACCGTGCCGCGTTTTCTGTTCTGAACACAGACCGCTCCTGAGCACTCTAAATTGTCAAGAGCTCTGTCGGCTTCCCAGAGGAGCAGCTTTGTGTGGCTAAACACAGGACATACATTCTTTCTGCACTTTTTTGGGGGTAGGTTTACTGACAAAGTCATTGTCCCTCTCTTCCTGGCCTTAGCCCTCTGCAGATCTAGTTATGCTGTTTAGGTTCATGAAGTACAAATTAGCATAATCCGATTAGATTGGCTGCTGAAGGGCGTCTTTGGTCTGAAAAGCAGAGAAAAGAAAAAAGTGTCTCACAAAGAGGGGAGCCTGGAGGATGGAAGGGGAGGGAGGGCAATTGCTCCTGTGCTGCTGGCCTGAAAGCTTGCACCTGCACAAGCCCTCTTGTAAATAAGGACTCTTAGATGGTATTAAACAGGGGACTGAGGAGTCCGGGGGAGCTCAGGGAGGTAAGCATGGGGAAGAGAAAGGCAAGACAGCAGCTCTGCATCCCATTAATTGATTTATCTGGATTGGCAAAGCAGGGGTTGCTGACAGAAAAGAATGTCCGTTTGATTCCTACTCAGCATTGAGAGTGGGTCAGCCCCATAATCTGGTCTATCGAGATAACGTTTTAGAATCTCTGCAAGAGACTGATAAAGGGTTTACTTGCAGGGAATAATGTCCATTGGATGGTTGATTTCAGTACTTTCTGAATTGGACTTCCGTATCTTTCCTTTATTTCTGGAAAAGAAAAAGCCAAGCGATGGTAGTTGTTTTAGGTCTTTGGGTAAGGTGTACTTAAAACCACCAAAGAAAAACCCAACAATCCACTTGTTAGAATAGGTGACAAAGGAACATTTTTGACTGGGTGCTATAGACAGTTTATGGGTTTGACTGAAGTTTTCATGATAAGAAAGGGACTGTATTTGTGAAGTAAATGTTGCATTTCAAGCAAGTAATTTCTTTTACCATTCTTACTTGAAAAAAGACTTTTTCCCCAACCACCCCCTGCCCCCCCAAAAAAATATGAAGGAGCCCTGAGACACAGAAGTCCCTGCACTTTCTGAGGACTGAGAATGTTTCCATGATTCTCAGGGAACATCAAATATGTTTAACTCTATGAGACTGAAAGGAAGCCATAGGTTAGGCCTGATCTATGACATGATTTACCTCTAAGGTCAGGTGCAGAAGAAAAGGAATCACCTCCAGCTAGAGAAGGCTTGTTTCTGTTGAGATGTCTTCCTAAGTGTCATTCAACGTAATTTAAATGCTGCGAGCAACAGACATCCCCATCACTTATTTTGGATAATTTTTTCTTTACCAAAGAATTCTTCTGGATAGAAAACTCAGATCACCAACCAAATTAATCCATGCATTTTTTTTTCTTTATTTCAATCATTGCCTGCCTGCAGTGAGAATTTCTTTCACAGGAAGTTTCTTTCTTAGAGGCAAAAGAACATATTAAAAGAAATTTGGCCTTTGCTGAAAGCAGACATGGACTCAGAGGCTGCCTTGCTGTTGGCTGGGTGATCTGAAGTTTGCCTCTTAAAACTTTTTTAAGCCGCAATTTCCCAAACTCTAAGCTGGAGCAAATACCTGCATTAAATGGTTGTTAGAAGGATTAAAGGTAGCTTTTATAAACTATCTGTAATAGGCATGCAATGAATATGAAACACTTCCTCAAAGTGTTTATATTTTGACTCTTTCCCCAAATAAAACTTGCCATACTCAGATACATATATGTCCTGTGTACAAAAAGGTGTATCCTGATACCCAAGCACAGTACAAGGTGTTTTCTAGTCCCAAGGGGTGTCTTTGCTCTGTTTCCTCTGCCATTTTACCAGTCCATCCATCCTTCTTAATTTCTGTGATGGGGAATCTTTCCCCCTGGAGCCTAGAGCCATAAAGCCTCTTAGAGAGGGATGAAGGAGACACTACAAGCTTGTTTTCAGAAGCTCTGGAGCCCGGGGAAGAAATTTAGTCTCGGAAGGCAGGTAGGGAAATACTTTCTTTTTTCTTGTTGGTTTTATTTTTTTCTTTAGACGGAGTTTCGCTCTTGTTGCCCAGGCTGGAGTGCAACGGCGCAATCTTGGCTCACTGCAACCTCTGCCTCCCAGGTTCAAGCAATTCTCCTGCCTCAGCCTCCCGAGCAGCTGGGACCACAGGCGTGCGCCATCATGCCCAGCTAATTTTGGATTTTTAGTAGAGATGGGGTTTCACTGTGTTGGCCAGGATGGTTTCCTATCTGCTAGAAGCCAAGGTGAGCATTCAGAACACCTTAAGTGTGAGATGGGGATCTGGAGGCCTCATATCCAGAGGAAAGGGTAGGAAGCAGGTCAGGGGAAGGCCTAGGAAGCTCATTGACTCTGACAGCCCATATCTCTCTCAGGCTGCAGGTGGACACGCAGTGTTTCATGCATCCTCTTACAGAGACAGAGTGGTGGAATGGCAATGGCATAAAAGCAAGTAGGCAAGGTATCCTTATTCAGACAAGGCACTCTGCATATATCAATTATTTTTGTGCTTTCCCATATAGATTTTAGTAAAGGTTCATTGTGGGAACATTTGACTTTTTCAGAAATATTTTATTATCATGGTTAAGATATAGATGAGGAACATAATTTGACTGCATATGAAAATAAAATTATACTATGGCCAAGTAAGATTTATCCAAAATGCAAGAAAATATTATATATCATATCCATCTCAATAGCTATCAGAAGAAGGTCTTTCATTAAAATTTATTACCCATCAGGTAGAATGACCTACAGCAAAAAAGAAAAATAAAATTATGATCTGGTTCTTTTTGCGGGGAGAAGGTAGTGAAGACGCTCTGCCTGCTCTATGCCCCAGGAGGCTGACCTATACACACCTCAGCCTCCATCACTCTGGCCTCCCTGCCTTCTGGTTGGGTTCTGGTTGGTTTCGGCCAATGGAAGGCAGTGGCAGAACAGCAGGTGGGAGGAGAGAAACAGGTGGAGGTATTTATCCCCCTTCCCATATCTACAACCACAGCTGCTATCAGAAAGCTCCTCCCCCTCCCATGGCCACACCTTCACTGGGTTCCAGTTACCCTGGGGACTAGCAGTGGGTAGCAGGAGACTCTGGCCTCACCTTTACCCAGCCATCTCACTCTGGGGCCAGACTTGCCAAGCAGTTGTCGTCAACTGAAACTTTATTTTTTTGTTGTTTCCTTCCTCTTTTGGATTTTCTTTTATGCTCCAGTCCAAGGGTATGTGTCCTCTTAGCTCAGGCAGCTAAGGGTCAGTGTACACGGTACTAATCTGTCAAGACCTAGTGGACCCAGGGTCCTCTCTCTTCCTTGTGTCAGAGTTCTAGGGAGCACGTTTTTGAAACTCCTTTTTTAGAGCCAAATTTAGAATGTGGTGAGGGAGCAATTTTTTTTTTTTCAATTGGAATTTACTTTAAATACGTAATTTTAAGTTCATAAGAAGTCTTTATTAAAACAGAGAGAATATTCAGCATCCCCTGGCCCCCTATTTCTTGCATCAGAAGCCTCAAATATAGGACCTCACAGCAAGATTTTAAACTGAATCCAGAAAGTCAAAAACCTCAGAGTAAAGGAAGACTTTCTAACTATGACTCAAAATCCAGAACCATCAAATTGATTAATTGTACTACATTAAAATAAAATTTGAATATCTGGCACATACCATAAACAAAGTCATAAGGACAAATGAAATATTGGGGGAAAATATTTGTAGCCCACATCACAGAAAAAGAGTTGATCTTCTTCATATACAAAGAGCTTTTAGAAATTGGGTAAGAAAAAAAGACCAACAGCCTAGTAGAAACAAAGGGCAAAGGACCTTTAAGAGAGTCCACAGAAACAGAAATACAAACAACTCACAAACATGTTAAATCAAGTTTAGCTTAATGCTGCCTCCTTACATATTTTAAGTTCAGCCTAAAAGTTTCTCTGTACATCGTGAACCATAACAAGTAAACCCACCATAGCCTACACTTGTGCCAATCACCAAGTTTTGGCCATTCAAATGTAGCCAACTGTTCAAACCATGTTCAAATAAGGCAAACACCCACCTGTAACCAATCCAGCTATTTCTGTACCTCATTTCCCTTTTATGTATGTTACTTTCCTTTTTCTGTCCATAAATCTTTCACCACATGGCTGCGCTGGAGCCTCAGAGCCTGCTCTGGCTCAGAAGGCTGCCTGATTTGCAAATTGTTCATTGCTCAGTTAAGCTCCTTAAATTTAATTTGGCTGAAGTTTTTCTTTCATCACATACGACGTCAGCCTCATTCATAATAAGAAAAAGGCAAACTAAAACCACATTGGGATAACATTTTCGCCTATCAGATTGGCAAGTATCCCAGCAATTGTCAACATAACCTGAAGGTGAATTTGTGCAGAAACAAGAACACCCATACATGCTGCTAAGTCTGCATTCATTCTACAGGTGTACCTGCACCCTTGGGTAAATCATATGTTACAGGTTATTCATTGCAGCTGCATTAGTATCAGCAAAAGACTGGAAACAACACAAATAGACAGTATGTAATCATGCAGATATTGAAAAGAATGAGAAAGTCCTCCATGATTTGGGAAGATCTTTAGGTTATAGTGTTACCAGAGAAAAGCAGACCAGGCACGGTGGCTCAGCACTTTGGGAGGCTGAGGCGGGTGGGTTACTTGAGTCCAGGAGTTCGAGACCAGCCTAGCCAACATGGTGAAACCCCATTTCTACTAAAAATACAAAAATTATTTGGGTATGGTGGTGCGCACCTGTAATCCCAGCTACTTGGGAGGCTGAGGCAGGAGAATCACTTGAGCCTGGGAGGCGGAGGTTGCAGTGAGCCGAGATCGCACCACTGCACTCCAGTCCGGTCAACAGAATGAGACTCTGTCTCAAAAAAAAAAAAAAAGAAAAGAAAAGAAAAGAGAAGAAAAAAAAAGCAAGATGGTGTGAAAAAGAGGAAGACATGAGAATATATAGTCATACAGATACTCCTCAATTTAGGATTACATCCTAATAAATCCACTGTAAACTGAAAATATTGTAAGTTGAAAATGCATTTAATGCACTTAACCTACCAAACGTCATAACAGCCTAGCCTGCCTAAAACATACTGAGGATACTTACAATAGTGTTGGGCAAAAATCTTCTAACACACAGTCTATTTTACAATAAAGTGTTGACTATTTATTGAATACTGTTCTGAAAGTACATGTAATTTACTTTACTATGTAATTTACTGAATACTGTACTGAAAGTGAAAAACAGAAATGTTATATGGGTCCTCAAAGTATTGTTTCTACTGAATGCATTTCACTTTCTTACCATCTTAAAGTTGAAAAATCTCAATTCAAACCACTGTAAATTGGGAACCATTTGTATTTGCATAATAAAGTACTAAAAGATAATTAAACTCTGAAAAGGGATGGGAGATAGGGTTGATAGATACAAGGTAGAAAAAAGACTTTTCAATATTTGTCTTTTAGTATAATTTTGATTCTTATACCATATAAGTAAATTATCTACTCAAAAATATTTTCCAAAAGAAAAAATACTCCTGTTATTAATCCCACTCTTACCATTTTTTTTCCTTTAAAAATAGCTTTAGAAAATAACTTTTCAATAACCATTTTTTGGGCATATTATCATTTTTCTCTATCATCTTAACTGTATCTTAAACATTACTTCTAAAATATTTAAATGATAGATCTTAAAACATCATCAACTTACAAAAGATTGCAGTTGAATTGAGGCCATTTTAATTTAATATAATTATAACCCACACATGATAAGATGTATAGATTTTTAAATTTTTACACAGTTAGCTCATCTACTTAAACCTGACCAGGTCACACTTATTTTTTTAAACAGGAGTGCTTAGGGGAAAAAATTATGTTTACACCTTTGAAATTTGGTGTTTTTAAAGTTTTGCTTAAAAAGACCCCATTTCATACCTAATGTAGACGACGGGTTGATGGGTGCAGCAAATCACTATGGCACGTGTATACCTAAGTAACCAAACTGCACATTCTGCACATGTATCCCAGAACTTGAAGTATAATAATAATTTTAAGAAGACCCCGTTTTAAGTATAAATGTGACTGTATTCTGAAAACAAACTTTTACACCTGAGTATTTCACAATCTATTTGCCCAGATTAGGGCTCCAAGGTAAAAACTGATTTTTAGAGGCTTCCTGTCGCAGTTTGGCAAACACGTTGTTCATTTGTTTACCTGATTGTTTTGTCCTCGGTTGCCCTCTCTCTTCTTCCTTTTACAATCTATTCATCCAGGAATAATTAGAGCATTTTTGGCTCTCCTCCCACATACTGCTTAAAAACTGAGCATGGATCCAGTTTTTGCAGGGAAGGTCACTAATCCTCAGTCTAGCAGGAGCTGAGGAGGGGGTGTCTCTAGGGTAATATTCCATCTGTAATATTACCATACCAGGTGATGAGATTAGGAACATCCCCAGAACACCTAGGTTACAGCCCTTGCTCCAGGCTCCTCCTCCCTGCGGGATTTAGCTCATTATGTAGCTCTTCTACGCTCTCCACTTCTTCCGCTAGAATGTTAAAGAGAACCCAGGACCCTGGGTCTTAGGCCAGCTGAGCCTCATCTCTTATCTTCTCTAGTCATTCACTAGTCCAAACCGAAAGGAGTAAGGGGAATGCCGGTAGATTTCACTGATATGACATCCCCTACTTCCTTTTACAGACCAATCTCATGTAACAGACTACCCAGTCCTTCCCAGGCATTTTTCAGTCACCATTGTCTTACTATCAACATCTCTTTCAAAATCCATACTCTGTGTATTGCCTATATGAGGTGTGAGAGGCACAATTGTACCATCTCAGGTGTACTATAGTCAGCAGAAGGAGAACAGGTGCACACACACAAACATATGTGTATACACACATATCCACACGCCATAAGGTAAAATCGAATTTTGATTTATTTAGTGAAAGGTTCAAAAAATATGCTTAAGTGATCTGGCTACTGGCGCAGACGCCAGGTATTTCAGCACAACATTCCACTTCCTCCAAAGTGGGAAGAGGATCTCGGTGGCTATGAGACTATGTGCAAGGTAGAGTCTTGTTGAATCCAAGAGGCTGTTCTATGCTGTTCTTCAGTCTTTTTAAACCAGGTACTTGTATATCACTAGTTAAAAAGAACTGATGCAAAAAGTCTTAAAAATATATGAAGACAGGAAGAATGCAATTCCATACCTAGTGAACAAAACACTTTGTCCGTTTCCTTAAACCCTCCTTCCTCCCCAACTCCAGAGGAGCTAAAAGCAAAAGGGGGACAGCAGAAGACATGGAGGAATGGATCTCCCACCCTGGGAGCATGCACCTCCCCTGCAAACACACACTTGAGGCATAGGTCAAGCTTGAGCCAGGGTGGAGTTGGAAGTACGAAGGAGATGAGATGGACTTTCAAATTGGCCCAAATTAACCCAACCTGTCATGATTGGATGGGAAAGGAAGATTAAGCAAAGCCCTGTTAAAGGCAGTGACAGGAAAACAACAAAATCATGTCATGTTGGCACGTCACCACGTCCAGACCATGGAACTAACAAGTTGTACCTGCAGGTATCACATTCAAGCTTGCCTCAGTATGACAGTCTTTTCATGGTGTCTCATCGTGGTGTTAACTCCAGCCTCGTGCTTCCAAATAGGAAGCTTTTTTTTTTTCTTCAGGGGTTGTGTTTGTTTACCCAATATCATTATTGGGTAATATACCTAGTTCATGGGGTTCCACTAAGGTGGTTAGGATCAAAAAGAATTAAAGCTATCTGTGAAAAGCAACCCTGGCTTTACGGAATGCAGTGATTTTGAGTAAAAACAACTGAGGGTCAAATTCTGGCTCTGCAGTGGAAATTTGGGCAAGTTAGACAACCTTCTACACTTCAATTTCTTTATCTGCAAAATGGGAACAGTGATATCAATATAATATATTCATGTAATTAATATAACATAGCTCATATTATATTAATAATATAATATCATTACAAAGATTGGACGAGCTGATACACAGGAAGCTCTTAGCATAGTGCTGGCATGTAGAAAGCACTCAGCCACCCGGGTGTGGTGGCTCATGCCTATAATCCCGACACTTTGGGAGGCCAAGGCAGGAGGATCATTTGAGGCCAGGAGTTCAAGACCAGCCTGGGCAACATAATGAGACCCTGTTTCCAAGAACAAATAATAAGTAAAAATAAAATAAAAAAGGAAGCACTCAGCTAATCTTGACTTTACCTCTTAATATTATAATCTTATGAATGTTGTAAATAGTTGTGAAATAGACACTTACGTACATAATTCTTTGACCATAATTCCAATTTTTTTTTTTTTTTTTGAGATGGAGTCTCACTCTGTCGCTAGGTTGGAGTGCAGTGGCCCCATCTCGGTTCACTGCAACTTCTGCCTCCCAGGTTTAAGCGATTCTCCTGCCTCAGCCTCCTGAGTGGCTGGGACTACAGGTGCATGCCACCACACCCAGCTAATTTTTGTATTTTTAGTAGAGACAGGGTTTCACCATGTTGGCCAGGATGGTCTCGATCTCTTGACCTCATGATCTGCCCGCCTCGGCCTCCCAAAGTGCTGGGATTACAGGCATGAGCCACCACACCCAGCCCAATTTTTTTTTTTTGATAGGTTCCTGGAAGGATAATGACTTAGGTTCAAGTATATGAGCATATTGACTACATTCTTTTTTTAAAGTTTACTAATAAAGACAATTCAATAGCTTGCTCCACTGGACTATCAGGGAATTCTTGGCTCTGGAAATTAAATTCTTAGAATAAATGCTAGCTGGTAGATTACAAACATAAGGTTTATCTATAAATCTAATGCTCTTCAAAATCTCTTTGTGCTAAGCCATTAGCAATAAAGAGAAAATAAAATGGATCGTTTCTCTGTTTACAATAAACTCTAAACAGTGGAGAAGTGCAAGTGTGGTTCAGGAGAACTTGTCCCTGCTTTCTGTAATCCCTTAGCTGCATTCATTCCTTGGCATTCCCTTCCTAACACCTGCCCTTTAAATCCTTCACTTTGCATTGCCATTGGACTTTTAGATTTCCTCCTTATCTTTGACCTTTTTATTTAAGGATGTGACTTTTGACTAACCTTTGGCCTGTGGGTCAGCAGTTAAGCTGTTCATTCTCCCAGGCTCTTTGATCTTTTGCCTTTTTAGGGACAAAGCCAGTGGTGCATAACTTATACTTATTTTGGCCATCTCAAGCCATTCTTAGGTGATGAAACCTCATAAGGCAGGTGGTGCCTGGGGTATCCTTGAATAGGAATTATGAGAAGCTAACTTTTAAGAAGAGTATTAGACTTTGGGTTTCTCAGAAAAATTCAGCCCGTTCAAGTTTCATTTCAATGTCATCTTTTAGAGAAAGCTAAAAGAGTACTCTTAACAGAGCCAGTCTCGACATAAGTTTTCACATTTTGAAAGTGGGGGTCATTTGCAGTGCTGCTGTAGAGATTAAATATTAGAAACTTCCTGAACTCAAGCAAATTTTAGCTTTTTAGGGGAAACAGAATACAACAGTTATCTATAACATAAGGTAGGAGAAGTAAGGATCATAAAGCACATAAGGGGATTCTAAGGAAAGAGAGATTAGATTAAGTAGTAGAAATCTAGAAGGACTTCACGTAAGAGATGGTGTTTAAGATCCCACGGGCTGGTGCAGTGGCTCATGCCTGTAGTCCCAGCACGTTGGGAGGTTGAGGCAGGAGGACTGCTTGAGCCCAAGAGGTTGAGAAAAGCCTGAGCAAGATGGCGAGACCATTTCTACAAAAAAATAAAAAATAAAAAAATTAGCCAAGTGTGGTGACACGCACCTGTCGTCCCAGCTACTCAGGAAGCTGAGGCAGGAGGATCCCTTGAGCCCAGGAGTTTGAGGCTGTAGTGATGGTGCCACTGCACTCCAACCAGAAGAAAAAAGATCAGCCATGTGGAATTTGGCACAGGTGGAGGGATGAGTAGAACAAGTGAGAATGGGAGCATTAATCTAAGCATCTGACATCACAGGAGTAAAGTCAGAAGTAAAAAAGAGTGGGCATGTTTGGGGATCTTTAAGTAAAGTAGTTTCATTGGCATGTACAATACGTATAGGCATTGTGGAGGGTGAAGGGAAGGACACACTGGGGCCAGGCTGCAGAGGGCCTGGTTTGCTAGGGTATGGCATTTGTCTCATTCTGGTAGACAAGATACTGAAGGTTTTGTAGCAGAGAAGTGATATGACTACAGCCGCGATTTGAGAAAGACCATTAGGGAGCTGTGAGAAAAGTGACATGAAGAGGAAGAAGATTGATTTCAGGTGACGCTGGGTTTTTTTCTATACTAAAGACCACGGGAGAGCTGGTGGGGGGTGGGGGGGAAAAGTCAAAGCCAGGATAGTGGCTATGAAGATGAGAGAAGGGGTGAATGTGCTTAGTAAATTTATGAAATTTTTCTTTAAATGAACAATTCCTTTTCTTAAATAATTTATTTGCAATAAATTAACAGTTAAATAACAAATTATAGTCAATGGTTAAAAACTCACAAAACATCAACAAATAAAATCTTTGGTTGATATATCTAATCACATCTTACAAAGTACAACAATTTAATTTCAGTAAAAAAACATATGAAGAAGATTACCAAATGCTATTGATAGGAGACAAGCATAATGATAAGGTGCTTTTTCATTTTCAATCCTAAAATACTTGGTGGCTGAACCGGGCTGTAGAAAGGCTAAACACAGTGTCTGCAGACCTGGATCTGGGTCCTGGGTTTCCACTAACTGTGCATGTGGCCTCTGGAAAGTCACTTCAAATCCCTCTGTAAAATGAGGGACCGGCATTAGCCCATCAAATGATCTATATGAATCAATGGACCTGTTTATACCTGGTTTCTAGAAGTTTCTAATGGTGTCCATAGCAGATTAAACACTTTTTTTTTTTTTTTTGAGACGGAGTCTTGCTCTCTCCTGGAGTGCAGTGGTGCGATCTCGGCTCACGGCAAACACCACCTCTCAGGTTCAAGCGATTCTTCCTCCTCAGCCTCCTGAGTAGCTGGGATTACAGGTGCCCGCCACCACATCCAGCTAATTGTTTTAGAGACGGGGTTTCAACATGTTGGCTGGGCTGGTCTCGAACTCCTGGCCTCAGGTGATCCTCCCACCTCGGCCTCCCAACGTGCTGGGATTACAGGTGTGAACCACAGTGCCCACCCCCAAACACTTTTGTTTAAGTTACAGAGTAGCATAGGTTATACAATCTGTTCAAACTATTCTGTTGGGCTCAAATGATCTATAAACGGATGTACCATCCAGTGAACCATAATGTTTTTGAATCATAAATTCTTGCTACTGCCATCACCAAGCCTTAAGTATAGGACACCAGAGAAGACTCTAGAATGATTTTTGAGTTGGCTTCCAGTCTCTTGGATACCTTGTCAAGGTTTTCTTCCACAATTGACTATATTTTCTTTTTGACAGACACCTTCTTTTTTTCTCTTTCCTTCTTTCTTTTCTTTGAGATAAGTATCACTATGTTGCTCAGGCTGGCCTCAAACTCCTAATATCAAGCAGTCCTCCCGCCTCAGCCTCCCAAGCAGCTGGGAGTACAGGCACATGCCAGCACACCTGACGTAACAGTCACTTTAACCAAACATGACTTGGCGTACAAAAATGCAAGCAGGCAAAAGAAATCATTTAGGAGGTGAATTACATAAATTAATGATTTAAAGTTTCATTTATTTATTATAGGATTATTTGAAAATTTCTTTAAATAATTTCCCCCTCACATAGTTTAATGAGAACTTGATCTCCTCATGACTTTTCAGGAGCACTCTGTTACATTTCAGTGCAAAGGCCCTCTTTGTCGAAGATCATGGCCCCAGCAGCAGAAGAGTGGACTCATCCTGGGTACAGGAGCAAAATCCTGTATCTAGGCAAAGAGACACTCTGTGCTTTCCTTGGCAACATGTTAAAACAAAGCTAATATAAAAATACTGTAAAAAGTGTTATTTTGATTTAATTTCAGATGAGAGAGTAAGCGATGTTAACTGACAACTGTCATCAAAACTTTGAAATGTACTATCACCTGGTAATTTGGGGGTAAGCTTGTGTCCACATAAGTTAGTGAGAAAAAAAATGCACATTCAGGGAAACCATTTTGATCTCTTTGCTTATATGTTTCCCTGGACTATGCTGGGTCCGTGGGGAAGTTTACCAAATGCAGTTTAAATAAAAGGCCTAGAAGGAAATCTTACTGGTTCAAATAAATGCATTGTGTTACAAGTGCGAATGCTGTATAGAGTTTAATGACATAATGACCTTTCTATTTTGGGGGAATGAGATTGTAAGAGTTTCATCCAGCTTTCTTCCAATCACCAGACCAAGGAGGCTCATTTCAACCTTTCACAAGTAAAATATCTGATTTCTGAGTGGCAAGAAACTTAAATTCCTCCATTGTGTATACACTGGAAATCCCTAATCTCAAATCCATCAATTTCCTACCTATGGTTCAGAAGGTTTTAAAACCAATGTACTGTCAAGAACTTTGGGGAAAGAAAATGTCCCAGAGATAATCAAATAACATTATTTGCATTCCAGGTTCAACTATGGGATTTATCTTTGATTCCAAGTATCATCAGGGTGGCATAAGGTGATGGACTCTGCCAGATCCATGCTATTTCACTGACTTGTTGGGTACCAGCCCTCCCAGCCTAAGACTAAGCTTGACCACCCTTGATCAAATACATCTCATTTTTCAAAACCAACTTTAAAATCTGTTCTGAGGGAAGCATATGCTACTCATTCATCTGAGATCCATTATGAGAAACTTTTTTCTTTTTTGAGACAGCTAATGCGCCATAGCAAAGAAGACAAATTACAAATTCATTAGTTCATTAGAGTCTGGTATTACATTTCTATTGTTTACTCTAAATGTTTTGTTTAAACTAAGCTCTCTGTTAAATGAGTCGTTAAATGGTAATGTTTGGATTTTCATAATTATAATTGAATTTTACAGGTCTTAAATCAGCAGGAGTTCAGGCCGGGGGAAACGTTTTAATGCATGACATGTGAAACGAAGGCTTTAGCTAACTTATTTCAGCTGTTTTTCTTAAGAAAACTACAAGCTCTAACACATAAATTATCCAGTTGTTTCCTCTCACAGATATAATCCACTATTTGGCTTTAGAAATCACATATGTACAAATGGCTCAGCACAAGTAGCACCTCACACTTCCACAGAGTTGAAAGGACACAGAACTGTTCCACATATCTCCACTGCATTCCTGTAAACCCCACACCTTAGTGGGGGGGGCGGGGTGTGTCTTTTCTCCACAGATTTTTCCCGCAAGTCTCCCAGGTTGGTTTCTGCAGGGGTTATCTTTCTATTCACCAATCTTAAGATTTGTTTTGTTCAACTTTGATCGAATACATATCATTTTTCAAAACCATCTTTAAAATCTGTTCTGAGGGAAGCATATGCCGCTACTCATTCATCTGAGATCCATTATGAGAAAACTTTTTATTTGTTTGTTTGTTTGTTTTGAGACTGAGTCTCGCTCCGTTGCCCAGGCTGGAGTGCAGTGGCATGATCTTGGGTCACTGCAACCTCCCCCTCCCGGGTTCAAGCGATTCTCGTGCCTCAGCCTCCTGAGTAGCTGGGATTACAGATGCGCACTACCATACCTGGCTCATTTTTGTATTTTCAGTAGAGACAGGGTTTCACCATGTTGGCCAGGCTGGTCTCAACCTCCTGACCTCAGGTGATCTGCCCATCTCAGCCTCCCAAAGTGCTGGGATTACAGGCGTGAGCCACTGTGCCCAGCCCATCAATCTTAAGATTTATTTTGTTCACCCTTGATCAAATCTCATTTTTCAAAACAAACTTCAAAATATGTTCTGAAGGAAGCATATTCTACTTATTCATCTGAGATCCATTATGAGAAAACTTCTTTCTTATAACTAAAGACATTGAGTAAACAGTGATTTTCCACCTTTTTTTTTACTTAGAATTTTTTCTCCAAAAGTCTTATGCAGAACCTGGATTTAAAATAGGCAGAGGTAGGCCACTCTACCTGACATCCCCGGGGGGTGGCGGCCCACAAGTGACATTCCTCATGGCTTCTTTCAGCTCCCTGCAGCTGTCCCTGAGCCACCTCCCAGGAAGCTAAAATTCATGCTTCACAAGTTATCATCAAGTCAGCTCTGAAACATGCCAAAGTCTGTCCACAGGCAGTGATTCTGAGCAAGTGCTGCCCTGGGAGATGACAGCCAGAGCCACGCTAAGGAATGTGGTGGCTTGGACCAGGTGAAGGAACCTGGTAGTTCTCAAGCAGAGTTCTGTCCTCCAGGCCTGGCAGGTGGGGTCCTTGAGGGAAGAGCCCCAGAATGTTCCCCTGAGCAGCCACTCCCGTTTGTTGCAGGCTTTGCTCCCCCAAGACCTTGACCAAGAAGTTGATATACCTCATTGCCAGGCGAAGCGTTTCATTTTTGCTCAGCTTTTTGTCCGGAGGGTGAGTGGGGATGAGCTTCCTCAGCTTGGCAAAGGCACTGTTGACATTCTGCTGCCTCCACCGCTCCCTGGTATTTGTGAAGATCTTCCTGGTCATGTTTGAGTTCCTGAGATGGAAAGAGAAAGGGCCCTCAGGGCCAATATCTTATAAGAGGCCTGATTGGTATCACATGTCCTGCCAAGAACCTGAGATGTTCGATTTTCTCGACTCAGAGCTTAGGAGATTCATTTCCTCATTTTCAGGTTTTTAAAAAAGAAAACAACCCCACAGGGACACAAACATAACGCCTCTCGCCTTTTGAGGCATCAGTGACGCTATGAATTATGCGTAATTTCTTTTTTTAACTTAAAAACGACAAGGGAAGGTAAGAACAACACCCTTCAGCTTTTTCTCTCTGGCTATTTTGAAGCCTCCAGTTGAAAGATCGCTTTGTCCCAATACTCCTATTTCTTCCCTTATAACCAACTCTTCCTAATTGTTCAGAATCAGGCACAATATTGATTGAGTTTATGTGTAAATGAAACATATGTTTGGCCAATAGAAAGTTCTTTTTTTTTTTTTTTTTCTTTTTTTGAGACAGAGTCTCACTCTGTCACCCAGGCTGGAGTGCCATGGCATGATCTCAGCTCACTGCAACCTCCAGCTCCTGGGTTTCAGCGATTCTCCTGCCTCAGTCTCCGGAGTAGCTGGGACTATAGGCGCCTGCCACCACGCCTGGCTAGTTTTTATATTTTTAATAGAGACGGGATTTCACCATCTTGGCCAGGCTGGTCTTAAACTCCTGATCTCAGGTGATCCACCCGCCTCGGCCTCCCAAAGTGCTGGGATTGCAAGTGTGAGTCACCATGCCCGGTCACCAACAGAGAGTTGAGTATGAATCAACAGTGTATTATCAGAATGAAGTAAAAAAAAGGTTTCATTAATAAAATAAAATTTGGAATAGAGAAGATAATACAGCTCTCTTGTTAGCTGGCGGACCTCACCCGGAGGATTCAGCCCCTCTCTGTAAGAGCTAAAATATCCAGACTGGACTATATTTAGAGGAGCAGGAACAGAGTGATGAAGGGTCTTGAAACCCTGTTGTATGAAGAACAGAAGTGGGGGTATTTAGTCTTACAAAAATGAAAAGACAAAGGGCAGGTGGGAGTGGTCATTTGGTGTGGATTCTGTAGAAGATACTTGGGCCTCTTCGGGGCTGCATTGGATGACCTTTCCAAGTCTAGCAGAGTGGTTTATCATCATATACAGCCAAGCATTATGCAGGCATTTTTCACTCTTAGAGGCATGGGCCTCTTTTTTCAGGTGGCTTGGATTAACACGTGCTAATAGGAACACTTGGGAGGCACTGGCAAACAAGCCAAAGTCCAGCCCCAGGCAGTTTGATGTTCTTGGCTTACTGCTATTGGTCTGCTGCCTGCTCCACACTCAGCTCCCCTGGGCACTGGGCCCTTTCTAGTTCCTCCAAAGACTCATGAATATTCCCAACTCTACCCTTTTGCACGTTGTCATTTTCTGTTCCTTGAATTTCCTCCCCACTCTCTACTTACCTATTTCTTTAAAGAGCAGGTCAGATCTTCCCTTTCCACCAAGCCCCGACTCAACAGGAGTCTTCACATAATTCAGCCATCAGTGGAACCACATGCATGGCGGTCAAGAGCACAGGCTCCAAGGCCAGAACCCCGGTTTGGCTGTTGGTTATACTCCCCCTAGCTGTGTGACAAGCAATCTACTTAACCTCTCTGTGTTTCAAATGCATCATTGTGAGGACACATAAAATGATACACATAAAGCACCTTAGCTCAGTGTCTAGTGCATATTAAAGGCTCAATAAATATTTAATGATTGGCGGGACTCAGTGGCTCACACCTGTAATCCCAGTGCTTTGGGATGCCAAGGGGGGGCAGATCACCTGAGGTCAGGAGTTCAAGACCAGCCTGGCCAACATGGTGAAATTCCATCTGTACTAAAAATACAAAAATTAGCAGGGCATGGTGGCGCAAACCTGTAGTCAGAGCCAATCAGGAGGTTGAGACAGAAGAATCGCTGGAACCCAGGAGGTGGAGGTTGCAGTGAGTCGAGATCGCACCGTTGCACTCCAGCCTGGGAAACAGAGTGAGACTGTCTCAAAAAAAAAAATTAATGATTGTAATTATTATCTCTACAAATAAAACAGAGAAAAATAAATGTGGTAATTTATCATTTTCTTCCTAATGAAGAAGTTATATGCATTAGAGAAGATCTGAGCTTTGCTTATGTGCTCTTTTGATTCAATTTCCAGGAATATATGGGGGTATGTGTGTGTGCAGCGCAAAAACCTGGAAGGATTCAGGCCAAACTGTCAACAGTGGTTCATTGGGAGAGGACAGTAGACTGGGAGAAGAGAAAAAAGGGAGACTTGTGGTGTTTTATTCTTTTTTTGGTATTGTTTTATGTGTACATATATAAAATCTTTTTTTTTGAGACGGAGTTTCACTCTGTCACCAGACTGGAGTGCAGTGGCGCGACCTCAGCTCACTGCAACCTCTGCCTCCCAGGTTCAAGCGATTCTCCTGCCTCAGCCTCCCTAGTAGCTGGGACTATAGGCACACACCACTAGGCCCAGCTAATTTTTTTGTGTTTTTAGTACAGAAGGGTTTTCACTATGTTGGCCAGGATGGTTTCGATCTCCTGACCTCATGATCTGCCCTCCTCAGTCTCCCAAAGTGCTGGGATTACAGGCATGAGCCACCGCTCCTGGCTCTTTTATATTTTCATAAGAAATTATTCATGTATTATTTGCTTCATAGTAGAAAAAATGTTTTAAGTGCTTATGGGCTTTAGAGCAGCTTTGAATCTCTGCTCTCAATTTCCTAGTTATGGGTTAACTTCTCAAAGCCTCGGTTTTCTTCTCTGGAAAATGGAGGGAGATACAGCCATCAGCAGGACTTTTGTGAGGATTACACGAAATGCATTATAAAGTGTCTGGCACATAAGTGCTAAATAAATGCAGCAATTTCCTCCCCATACACATGGAAAGCATCATTGTTGCAAAGAAAAGCATTTTTCTTTCTTTTTGGTTTTTTTTTTTTAAACTATTTTTGGTAGAGAGAGGGTCTCACTATGTTGCCCAGGCTGGCCTGGAACTCCTGGGCTCAAGCAATCCTCCTGCCTCAGCCTCCCCAAGTGCTGGGATTACAGGGGAACCACTGTGCCAACTGCATTTTTCAATCGTCTCTATGCCCCCCAGGACATTTCCCCATCCCAGTTCCTTTCTTGTTGCCTTTCCTGCTTGTGTCTGGGTTGGAGAGTCCAGTGCTGTGCTGAGAATTCGTGGTGAACTGGAAGCACGGCAGCCCAAGGTCACCACATGGTTTCCGGCTCCCCCCACTGTCTGCTTGCACCCACATCCTCTCTCTGTGGAGACATTCCTAGTTGGACCCACGGACCAATTACAATGCTATGCACTCCAAGCTTTGGGACCAACACTTACCGACACTACAAGCCAGGTATTGTGCTTGCTGCTGAGTGCTGAGGAGCTGGCTGATTGTATTAACGTGTGAGGGAAGCACTGCGACTGCGGGAGCAGAGAAGCAGCAGCTGGCCAGGCATTCTAGCAGGCTCCCAGGCAGGCCAGGTCTCCTTCCAAAACTGAAAGGGGTGGGCTAGGTGATCCCCAGGACCTCATTCGACTCAGAAATGCTACAATGCCCCGCCCATTTCCTTTTTTTTTTTTTTTTTTTTTTTTTTTTGACGGAGTTTTGCTCCTGTCGCCCAAGCTGGAGTACAGTGGCCAATCTTGGTGCCCACTGCAACCTCTGCCTCCCGTGGCACAGTCTCGGCTCACTGCAACTTCGTCACACAGGTTCAAGTGATTCTCCTGCCTCAGTCTCCCAAGTAGCTGGGATTGCAGGTGCCTGCCACCACACCCAGCTAATTTTTGTATTTTTATAAGAGATGAGTTTTCACCATGTTGGCCAGGCTGGACTCAAACTCCTAACCTCAGGTGATCCACTTGCGTTGGCCTCCCAAAGTGCTGGGATTACAGGTGTGAGCCACCATGCCCGGCCCCATTGCCTTTTATCTAACCTAAGTCATTTCTGAATAATCTGACCTTTGGTTCTACAATGAAAACTTGAGTGTTATCAGAACTATACCCAAGTATATACCTAAAATATAAAAGTTTGAACCTGAATCAAGGGGATTTTAAGGTAGAAAACTATCCAGTTTTGTCCACACTGACACTGGCTAGGATTATGGGAGCAAAGTTACATTCACACTTCTCTTATCAAAAGAGGGTTTAGCTCATTCACTAAGTCAACCATAGTCCCATGGGGGGTCTTTTTCAAGCTGGGAGGAAAAAAGATTAGGCAGGATGAACTAACTATGGTGTTCTTTTCTAAGAGGGCTCTATCCTATTGTACTAGAAACGGACAGGAAAAAAAAACAAAAAAAACAGACAAAACTAGCTTCTAAAATGTAGTCTGCCATCCTAGGAGATGCTTAATCATTCCTTGTTGATTTATCCTCAAGTGTGTTCCTCTCCTTCTCCACAGGGGAAATAGAAATCAGTGGTTTAACAAGCTGGAAAAGCACAAAGTAGAGGTCACTGGAAAATTACTGAAGTACTTATTAAATCAAAGGAAAATTGCATTTAGTGTTTTTCCAGTCGCGAGGAGTGATTGCTGCTAATCGTGATCTCAGAGTAATGTAAGAGCTAAAAAAAAAATACACTAGATGCCACAGAATCAGAGAACATTTGATAGATGCCAAAACAGAGGTGAAGCATTTAGGCCACACTGGAAATCAGTGGTACAGTCTGTGTCCCAGGCCTGGATATTGATGCATTTACGTCACCATTGAGGACTCCTGCCGGGTCAGGGTTCATAACCTTTTTTGTACTATGGACCTTTTAGCAGTCTGGGGAAGCCTAGGGACAGATTTGTTTTCAGAACAATGATTTTAAATACATAAAGTAAAAAGGCTTTGGTTCTCATCTCAGAATAATTATTTTAAGTCCATAAATTAAAATACATAGACACAGAAAATAATCAATTATATTTAGTAGTTATTAAAATAACTTAAAATACAATATAGCAATACATGTGCTTCATATTTAACACATTAAATAACTAGACTTATTACGATAATCTCTAAAAAGTGCTATGTAAACGATGTTTTCAAAAGATCTGCAACATCTGTGACATGAAATGCACGTATCGATGATTTCTATTGGTGACAAATTCACCGCCACGGCTAATACTACTACAGTTTATTACCCACATTCATAAATAAAGGAAATGCTATGTTTAGATGAAAGGTTAGTGGAAGTAAAGACGTAATTTTTCTCCATCCAAATTCATAGCATCCCTGAATTCTATCTCTATATTCCTGGGTGGATGGGGGTTGTGTACCCCAGGTTAAGAATGCGTAGGTTGGAGGAAAGTGAGGTAGAAACACCAGGAATATAGATATGCATAAATTCTCTGTTTATATTGTCGCTACTGAAGGTAACACATTAGCAGAGAAAAGAAGGACACACTCCCTCAAGAAGGTGACCAACGCCCCTAACAAGAGCTGCTACATTTTTTGCCAGGCGTTCCTGGACACGAAGCCCGGGTTCACCAGAGAAGGTGCAGCACAGGCTCACAGCTAACACTGGAGGGCCTGTACCAGGCATTCACTCACAAACAGCTCTTTCTTCATTCCGCTTTAAATTTATCTTTCTGGCATTTGGTCCAGTGCATTTGTCTCTTCTTTCACCTTTCTCTTGAAAGGAAGTGAAAATACTCGCCATGAAGGGTGGTTTATAAAGTTAGATTGGGGAACAGTACTTAACCTCCAATATGAGGCACAACTCTGCCTTTTGAAGTTATTTATAGAAGTAATACAAGCTCGTTTAAGAAAAAAAAATCAAGCATACATATGTGCCTCAAGTAAAGAATAAAAGGCTCCCTACCTGTCTAGCTACTCAGTCTCACTCCCTAGCCGCAGCCAGTTTTGTGTGTGTATCACACATACACACACCCCCCCTTTAAAATCACCATATATGTTACGCAAGTCACTTTTCTCACTTACACAACTCTGCATGTTGACATATTAAATCAGCATCACACAGTATGAATACTGCTCTTCAGCGCCGTTCACAGTAGCCTCACGCTAGGGGAGCCACCGGTTCTAAGATGCACTCAACCCCTGCACCGTGCAGCCTGGACGCACCTCGAATACTCTGCCCAAGCTTCTTCCCTTGCCCGCTTCGCTTCCAGGCCTTTCCCTTTTTCTTTTTATAACGTTTGCTCGCCCTTGCAAACCATTGCCTTGCCTAATGATTAAGTATTTAGGGAGTACAGGAAAGCATCTCGTGGCTGAAGTTTCGAATCTGCCAGGTGTCCGGGAGTCGCTCAGGGACGCGCGAGCTCCTTGAAGGGCTCTGGGAGATGCGCTGCCGGGAGCGGTACAAGAGGGTCCCCGGCATCACGCATAAAAGCGACGCGGGCCCGCCAACACGCTAGAGAGTCGGCCTAGCACCCCCGGGGCCAAGCCACCGCCCCTGCCCCGCGGAAATTCCCCGGGTCTTCCCACCGAATTGGCTCGGTGGCTGCTACCAAGTCTCCGCCGCCCTCATGCTCTCCCGGGTGAGTATGGCTCAGCGAGATACTCGCAGGCCCACGAGCCCGGCCCTGGTGGCGCCCACGTTCCCCCGGAGTCCACGCACCTCCTCGCAAAGAGCCCGCGCCGTCGCCGTGGCCGTCGCCCTCGCCGTCGCTGTAGCGCTCGCCGGCCGTGTGCGCCCTCGCCTGGACACCGCGCCGCCGCCGCCTTTATAGGAAACCGCCCTTTATAGGACACCGTCCCCTTCCCGACGGGGACTCCCACCGGTTCCTCCCCACTCTCCGCGCCCTGGCTTCCGGGCACCAACCGTCTCTTGTGCCCTGGAAAGGGAGCAAGGGAGGAAGGAGAGCCCCGCCTCGTGTGAGACTTGGGGGCGGTAAGGGGGTCCCGCCACCCACCTGGGCTGGGGAAGCCGCTTACCAACCTCCTTCTCCAACACATTCAACCCTGGGAAAGTCCGTATCCGTTGTTAATTCATCAGATGTTTATTAAGCCCCAGTGAGCCTCCAACTGGAGTTCAGGAACCACTTGCTTCAGAATCACAGGTGGGGAAGGAGGATCCCAACACCACAACCCAGACCCAGGAAGCTAGGATTTTTCGGGGTGGGGGGGGTGTGGTCTGAAATCTGCATTTTTAAAACCTAAGTATTTCAGGAGATTAAGATGCGCAGAAGAATTTAACATTCACTGTACTGGGCAGGTTCCCGAATTTATCCATTTCAGTTTCCACAATGCCCAGCACTAATATTGGTTATTTCAGTGATGGGGGGGACTCCTAATTGGTCTTCCTGCTTCTGGACTTGCCTCCTTCTGTCTGTTCCCCAACATCATCCAGAATGATGCTATGAAAACACAAGTCAGATTCTGGTCACTTTGCTCAAAACCCTTCAGTGGCTCTCCATTTCACTGAGTTAAGCTGAAGCCTTTATAATGCGCCCAGAGATACCTTTTATCCCTCTGAGCTGTCTGTCTCTTCTCTCTCTGGGGCTCACTCAGCTCTAGCCACTCTGGTCTCTTTGTTGTTTCAGAAACTCCCCAGATATTCTCCGTCCTCAGAGCCTTTTCACTGACTGTTTCCTCTGCCTTAAACACTCTTCCCCCAAGTTATCCACATGATTCCCTCCCTAACCTCCTTTCATTCATTCAACACATTATTACTGAGAGCTTACGCTGAGCCAGGCCCTGTTCTAGTTGCTGGGGACACAACTTCAAACAAAACAGATACAAGTCCTTGCCCTCAAGGAGCTGGCATTCCTTAGGTCTTTACTCAAATTGCACCTTCTCAGTGAAGTCTGTGATCACAATATCTAAAATTGCACCGTCTGTCTGGCGTGGTGGTGAGCCTGTAATCCCACCTACTCCAGAGGCTGAGGCAAGAGGATAGCTTGAGGCCAGGAGTCTGAGGCTGCAGTGCACTATGATCGCACCTGTGAATAGCCACAACACTCCAGCCTGGCCAACATAGTGAAACCTTGTGTCTTCAAAAAGAAAAGTAAAATTGTTCCTACACACACACACACACACACACACACACACACACACACACACACAGAGTCTTCATCCTTCTGTTTGCTTTATTCTTCTTAACACTCATCCCCACTTGAGTAATATTTACTTATTTATTTTCTCTGCCTCTTCCCCACCCCGTCTACTCCCAGTGAACAGGTGTTCATCAGATGTTGATTAATGAATGAATAAGTAATGAATTCCCAGGTACCACTCTCTGAAAGATCTGGTATAGGACCTGGCACAATAAATTCACAACTGAATTACAGCTTAGTGGATAAGAGCAAAGGGCTCTGGAGTTACATTACCCAGGTGGAAGTTCCTTGTCTATTCACTTATGTGGTCCCAGGCAAACTATAGAATTTATGCTTGCCTTAGTCCTTATCTGTAAAATGGGGACAATGACAGAATTGTGAGGACTAAATGAGAAAAAAGTAGGTAATGCATTTAGTAGTATGCCTAGCACATAGTCGGTATATTGTAAATTTTATTGTGGTCCATTGTATTATTGTTAACAACTATTGGCTCCCTTCCTTTGGAGAGTATTATATAGCCCCACTCACTGCCATGTGACTGGCAGCGCCTCCCTGTAAGTGGAGGAACTATACGTCCCTGCCCCATTGCCGGGCTTGACCATACAACTTGCATCAGCCAATAGAATGTGAGCAGCCCTAACATTGATCATGATGGAGCAGAAGCTTTACAAGGGCTTGCTGGACTGGCTGCAGTGGCTCACGCCTGTAATCCCAACACTTTGGGATGCCAAGGCGGGCAGATCACTTGAGTTCAGGAGTTCGAGACCAGCCTGGCCAACATGGTAAAACCCCATCTCTACTAAAAAAAATTAAAAATTAGCCGGGCATGGTGGCACACGACTGTAATCCCAGCTACTCAGGAGGCTGAGGCAGGAGAATTGCTTGAACTTGGGAAGCAGGGCTTGCAGTGAGCCAAGATTGCAACACTACACTCCAGCCTGGGGATAGAGCAAGACTCCAGTTGGGATTGCTGGATGGGCTCAGCCATGAGAAAGTTAGGTTTGGGGTTGCTCGTGCAGCCCAGACACCATGGAGCAAACCCACAACCAACCATATAACATGAGTGAGAAATAAATCTTTATTGTTGTAAGTCACTGAGACTTTGGGGTTGTTTGTCACACCACCATCCATCTTACCCACCTCCAAAACAAACACTACAGTTTTATTATAAATGTAAAAGGTGTTGCATAAATTGCTAGGTTATGGTGGTAGGAGAGGAGTGGGGTAAGATGGGGAGGTGGGCATGAAGGTGAGGAAATCTCTGTATCTATTTTCAAGGCACTAACAACTTGGAAGGGAGAAGACATGGCAACATGACTAATATAAGACAGACAGTCCTAAATGCGAGAGTGTGTGAAATTAGAATTAGGGACAGAGAGGTAGAAGATTCTAGCTGGGGGATCAGAGGTTACCCATGGGACGGATGGCATTTAAACTAGGCCTTGAAGCAAGAGTGGCTCTGACATTTTTGGGGGCCATGATAAGGGTACAAATGGAGACTCCATCCCCATCCACATTCTTTTCCCACCCGCTAGCTTTGTCCTTTTCTGTGAGGGGCCTTGTGAAAATGATGCTAACTCCCAGCCCACATGGGCCTAGGGAATAGCCCTATCCAGGCCCTGGAAATGGGCTCATGGTCATTTGAACAGAAATTCAGGGGTCCCAGATTCCCAGAATATGTTCTAGAAGGTGGGACATGGGAGTTGGGTGAGCACTGGAGGAGGGCCAGAGCAGGGCCATCTAAAAGCACAGTGTCCAGGGCAGGGGCTCTGACTGCTGGGTGCCTGGTCGAAGGGTGGTAAAGACTGGGTAGGAATTATAATACAAGTGCAAGGGTGGAGAAGAGGGCAGCCCAGACAAATACAACTGTGTGCTTTGAACATGGGAATAGTATGTTTAGTCACAGGTCGCAAGACTCATTCTGGTGGCAGTATAGAGGAGGGATTGGAGGGTGGATTGGGGAAAATTAGTTGGTAAAAAGGGATCTTTAGAAACATAACCTAAGGCCAGCTGTGGTGGCTCACACTTGTAATCTCAGCACTTTGGGAGGCCGAGGTGGGTGGATCACCTGAGGTCAGGGGTTTGAGACCAACCTGGCCAACATGGTGAAACCCCATCTCTACTAAAAATACAAAAAGTAGCCAGGTGTGGTGACACACACCTGTAATCCCAGCTACTTGGGAGGCTGGAGCATGAGAATCGCTTTGCTTGAGGCAGAGGTTGCAGTGAGCCAAGATCATGCCACTGCACTCCAACCTGGACGACAGAGACTCCATCTCGAAAAACAAACAACTACACAAACTAATATTTGCAGTAAGCTTCTCTGATTTGCTCCTCTTTCTGCTCCCCTGTTCTCCCTATATGGCAATTCTAATACAGCAAATGTTACATTTTGAAGCAATAACCTGTATTAATCTTCACCTTAGCCAAAAACTGTAAGGTGATATATTTTTTTGAATGGCATATTTTACAGCTGAGAAAAAGAACTGTAGTAACAGGGTAGCAAGATTGGAAATGGATGATGCTAAACTAAACAATAAGCTATCAAATAGGATCTGTATGTGAGTGGACAAGGACTCAGAGAAAGGACAAGGGCTACAGAGAAAGGAGCCTGATTGTGTTGACATCCTGGGACCAGGGTTGATGGTTTTTTCTTTTCAAAATGTTCTTAAATGTTATTGTTGGTTTTATACTTTCAGAAGCAGGGGAAACAATCTTTAGCGCATCATTTCACTAGCAGTGATCCTTCAGAGTGATGGGTCCTCTCCCATGCCAGTCTCCCAATGTAGAGAATTTCGGGGCTAGGACCTGCAGGGGAAGGGGTTGAAGTAGGAATTTACATAAGCCGATTATTGGGGGATTAGATTTGGGCAGCTAAACGCCTCTGTGTGCTTGAGCTAAAACCCTTACTATTCATGGCTCTCACCACCCCCTGGAGAGACTGCACCTGCGAGCTCCTGGGAAGGAAACAGAGGGCTGGGGAGGGAAGGGCAGGTCACTAGGAGAGCTTGGGCACTGTCAGGCTTTCTGGTTTTCCTGGTTTAATTGATCTGTCTGGATTAGCCTGTGAATACTGGCCTTCTAGTCCTGTATGCAGGGGTTGTCAGTTTCAGGAAAGACCCAACCTAGGATTTTTGTTTTTTATTTTATTCATAAAAGTAGAGACGGATCTCGCCATCTTGCCCAAGCTGATCTTGAACTCTTGGGGTCAAAGAATCCTCCGGACTTGGCTTCCCAAAGTGTTGGGATTACAGGAGTCAGCCACCACCATGGCCCAAACCTGGGACTTTTGGAAGGGATTTCTGCCAGGCCAAGTGGGTGTGGGCCAAGATTGTTTTGGCTGGAGGTCAAGCATCAGCCTTAGCCACTCTTAAAACTCTCTTCTTCCCTCCTCCATTCTTAGCCCCTTTGCCAATCTCCAATTCTAGGTATTGATCCATCCATCTCCCCATTTATCCAGTCATTTATTCATCACTTCTTCCGTCCACCATTAATTTATTGAACAGATGAATTAGCTGGTTCTTGATATTTAATACAACTTATTAGTAAATCCTTCTAGGTAGATTTTGTTCCTTCACGTGTTCTCTCTCTCCTTAATGTTGGTACTTTGATATATAAATTTGGACCTTTTCAGATTCATTAGTAGAGTGTTATATACAGTTATTCAGTTACTTTTTAAAATCTCTGTATTTGTTTTATCCCCTTTCTCATGCCTCATGTTATGTGTTTATGATTTCTCTCTCTCTCTTCTTGATCAGTGTTGCAAAAGTCTGTTCATTTTATTGCTCTTAAAAAAACTAGCTCTGGGATTCGCTTATCATTTTTATGATTTTCAAATACACTTTCTACTATATCTTTATTAAATCTGTTCTTTTGTTTACATTTATTTTATTTCCTCTCCACTCTACCACTCTTGGATTGAATGCTTATTTATTTTTACTCTTTCTTGTTTAGTAAGAAAAGCACTCCAGGCCGTGAACTTTCTTCTGATAGACCTTTGGGGATATCCTGTTTCCATTTGTAGCATCATTGCCACTGGTTTCTAATGTCTGTTGCTTATTTTTCTTTTAGAAAGTGTTTTTAAATTTTCTTGTTGTTGTATTTTTTTGGCAACCATTTGCTATTAGCTTCTAATTTTATTGCAGTATAGTGAAATATATGCCCTGTATGTTTTTTGCTTTGGGATATTTATTGAGAATTTTCTCTTTGATAAAACATATATTCAACTTTTACAAATGTTTAACAGGTACTAGAAAAGGAAGTATATTCTCTGTTTGAATGGTAAAACGTCTTTTTACACATCCATTAAATAAATCTATATTCTTGGAAGTTTTGGTCTATTTGATCTATTCAAGAGAGCACTGTGTGAAAATCTCCCTTTACTATTTTGTGTCTGTTCTTTTTGTTTTTCTGGGAGTGTTTGCTTTAGATCTTTACATCTTTTGATGCATTGCTTTTGAAGCATAAAGACTCAAGGAAGTTTTTTTATTGACTTAGAGGATTGTAGCCTATATCAATATAAAATATCTTGCTTTTTGCCATGAATTTCATTTTATTATATTAACATTACAACCCCTGCTTTTAAGTTTGCATTTTCCAAATTAAACTGTGCCCATTCTTTATACTTAATTTGTGGGTGCGTGGGAGTGACTCTTGGTCATAAGAAACTCTTTTTGATAAATTTCAGTTATTTTAACTCTCTCTTTTTTTTCTTTAAAGGAGATCCCACCTTCATGCTGAATTCTTCAAAAACAAATCTCATTCTAGTTTACTTGCTACATTATAAACTTCATGAGGACAAAGACTTAGTTTTCTTAATCACTAGACTCCAGGAATTGTGCTCACTGCACATAAAAGCTGCTTGATCAGATATTTGTTGAATGAATGCAAGAAAGCTCTTATTTCTTCAGACAGCTGCCTCCAGCCTGCCCTGCTTTCTGTCAACAGACACATAGCTTGCTTCTGTGAGGTAAATGTTTCCAAGGCCATAGAAGGGTTGTTTTTTTGTTTTGTTATGTTTTTGTTTTTGTTTTTGTTTTTTTTGAGATGGAGTCTCGCTCTGTTGCCCAGGCTGATGTGCAGTGGTGAGATCTCGGCTCACTGCAAGCTCCACCTCCCAGGTTCCCGCCATTCTCCTGCCTCAGCCTCCAGAGTAGCTGGGACTACAGGCGCCCGCCACCACGCCCGGCTAACTTTTTGTATTTTTAGTAGAGACGGGGTTTCACCATGTTAGTCAGGATGGTCTCGATCTCCTGACCTCATGATCTGCCCACCTCAGCCTCCCAAAGTGCTGGGATTACAGGTGTGAGCCACCGCACTCGACCTGGTTGGTTTTTAAGAAGGAGAGAATATTCTGTCTGCTACATGGAGAGGGGCAAGAGAAGAGGTGGGGTGGTGGGACTAGTTAGGATGCCATGAAAGCAATGCAGGCAAGAGGAGATGACGGCTTGACTTGAGGAGGGGGTTGACATTAAGCATCAACTCTGGCCCAGGAACTTAATCTCTGCCCCAATTATTCAACCTTAAGTGCTAGGTGTCATGCTAGGCATCTCACCCAGGTTTTAGGTGTCATGCTAGGCATCTCACCCAGGTTTTCTTATTCAATATGAAAAATTATAAATATTAGTTATAAAGTTACATAACAAGTTATCCTAAACAAAAAAATTATTTCTCTCAAAGAAGTCAAATACGAAAACATACACTTAAAGAAACAAGCATATGGCTGACTCAGTTTTACTAGCGGTTTTTAGACAGACATCTTTCCAGAGCCTGCAGAAGCTGCAAATTCTCGTGGATGTTCATACTACTCCATTCACAGGGCCCACAGAGCAACTTAGTGAACAGCCCACATCCTCCCAGTCTCTTCCTGCCTCCCTCATTCCAACCTCCCTCAAATAAGAAAATTATCAAGCAAGTGGCAGCAGGTGAAAGCAGGTGACACAGGAAACCAGGGCACCTGGAAGGGAGAAACGCACTGATGTGGCCCACATCTCTGCCTGAGCAGTGGGCAATGCACCAGCGAGGTGAGACCTTTAGGAGAGATGCTAGACTCTGTGGACCAGTTTCTGATATACACTGGTTTTGTGGCCCTGGACAGGTGGTGGCATCCTGCTAAGCCTGTTTCCTATAACATGGGAATAATAAATAATCATTGATTGGCTGTGGACTGAGATAAGATATTGAAAAATGCCAAATAGCAGGCAGTTTAGTGTGGCAGCTAAGAGGAGACCTTTGACTTGGCTTTGGAGGCAGACTAGCTGGTGTTTGCATCCTTGCTTTTATGCTATTATAGTTGTCATCCTGAGCAAGTTACTTAACTTATCCCAGACTCAATTTTCTCAGCTATAACTTAGAAATATCATCTCATGGGTTACTGTGAAGATTCAGTGAGCTAATGTATAAAAAGTTAGTGCTTTGGAATAAATACTAAAAAATGGTGCTAAGTCATCTAATGAAACCAAAGTTACTCAATACAGAGATTTCATTTTATTTTTACTACCAAAAAACTCTATCTGAAAGCTAGATGGTGAACCTAAACACATGACTCTAATTTCTGCCAAAGGGCACTTTCAGTTTTTTTCTTTCATCTGCCCAATCCAGCATTCCGGCTCCCACCTATCTCCTTCAAGTTACTTAGTTTCTGTGCTCCTAAGAAGCTTTTATTTTTTTCTAATATTTGAAACAGAACCCAGGACTGGATGAGGGAGAAGCCAGAGGGGAAAGAAAAACTTCTCTTGAGCATCAGGCCTTTCTCTTACATTTAACTTCCACTCTCCAGCACCCCAGACCCAGGACCCCTTGGTAACACCCACACACCCACATTTCATCTCCAAGACACCTGGCGTTAAAGCCGTGAGGGTATTTCTGTCCAGAGCAAATGTTGACTATTGCAGCATAAAGCGGTGCACACAACTACTTCAAGTGAGCTTCCCATAGTTACCAATTAGAGGGACATACAGCCCTGGGTGTGCCCAGCTGTCGACCTCTCAAGACCAGGCTGGCTTGGCCTTGACTCCATAGGCCTGGAGCTGTGAGTGTTTCTGTTTTCAGCCAATAAACCCAAACGCAGTGGGGAAAGCGAGGGGAGGTGTTGGGGTGGGCAGGACCAGGTACTGGAGAAAAGAAAGGGGTAGATGGAATTCTCCTTTCCTTCTTTATTCTCTAGTCTTTGTGTAACGGACATGATTCATCAATGGGTCTCCTAGATGAGGATTTAGATGCTCTGTGGGCAGCAGATAAGAGTGCAGCCTACTTGCAGAAAGTAAATTCATTGAATACTCCCCATAAAGTCAATACTGTCAGGCTTATCAGCTGTCCTCATTTCCCACTCAGCTCCCTGGGGACCAGACTTGCAATAAAAGGCCCCAGCTCCAGGCGCTTAGAGTGAAGGTGCAGGGCTGAGCTGGGGAGGGGCCTCTGCCCCCTAGGCTGCTTTTCAGGCAAGTGGGGGAAATCTGCCAGGTCAAGCTGCCCAGAGCCCTCAGCTTCCCAGCCTGACAAATCCCAAACCAAATACACACACCCGGAGGATGAGGGAGGCATCCCCTTACTCCTCAAATCCAGCAGATGTTTCCAGGAGGCCCCACTGTGCTTAGGGAAATTAGAGGATATCACCTCAAATGCAACCAATAAAAAAACACACAGAGGAAACCTTAATTTCCCACCACTGTTGTTACATTTGCTTTTCATAACAGATAGATACTTCTGCACTACCCAGGAGCACATGCATCTTTTTAGCTGGCGGGGATATGGTTTCTTTACACACTGCCTGAACTAACTAGGTTACCAGCTAGGGTTTCAGATCTGTTTCTGAGACTTACACTGTAGCTGATACAGACTGGTTCAATAAGATACAACCTGTGCCTGGCTCCCCTCCCACTCACTGTCCCTGTGCTCTCTGCTGGGATTATAGGCTTGCCCAGGCCTCGTCAGCCAGCGGTCCCTGCCTGAGCTCTCTTACCCAGGCAGCAGAATCTATCTGGGTGGAAATGAGGAAGAGTGAAGACAAGATGGCTTTGTTCTTATTACGGTCCAGAAAGCCACTGGAGTCCCAAGCCTTCTCGTAGAGGTAAAGGTAGGGTAGAAGGTCAGTAGTTAGCACAAACTACTCTCCTAGTACAACTAGAGCAATTACTTTTTACCCCTTGGAGCCCATAGTCTCCAGAGGTGAACAGCCAATAGGGAGATGAGGACTAAGTTAAGACCCAGAATTTAAAATCCCCACTAAGCTTATCTCCCTTCCTGGCTTCTGTTCTCCCTAGCTTTCAGCTATGCCCTGTGGCATCGCCATGTGAAAAGTCTATCCTGTCCTAGTTTCTAACTGAAGCGACAGGTGTAGAAATGGCTCCAGCCTGTTTCCCACATCCCTCACATTGCCTGTATTGTGGTGCCCAGGTCTAGCACTGACCGTTGGTCTCCATTCCTCTGCTGTCTTCCAAAAATTGCCTTCGTGTCTTCTCCACAGCCTAGAATCTCACTGGCTCTCCTGGCCCAGTTCATCAAACTGAGCTTTTGTCTTGGCTCTCAAAGGCCTATTCTAATTCCCCGGAACCCTCTGGAGAAGACCCTGCCTTGTCCTATCACACTCCCTTTCTGTGGCTTGCAATGCTGCTCTTGAGCTCCACTTCCCAGAACATGCTCCTGTTCAAAACTTTTCTCTCTCATATCCAAACTTCACAGCAGAATATGCAGTCCCCTCATTTCCTGCAGTCTGTTCCTTTGCCCACTTTTCCAGTTGTACTTTTCACTATTTATCCATATGGCAGATGGTCTTATTCACTGTCCCATAAAGCCTATTGTGTGAATTTACTGACTCCTCTTATTCAGAAATGTTTTCTTTCTTCATTTATTCAAAGTTTCTGTTCTACAAGTCCTAAGACTCAGCTGAACCTCATTACCCAGTCCCTGTCCTCCTTCCTGGAGCTTTTTCTAGCCTTGGGTGCTCAGACGGCCATCTACAAAGTCTAGGACTTTTGTCTCTTTGCCTAAGCCTGGTCCTTGAGACTCAATTCCATTAAGTGTTCTGTTTTAACCCCACATACTCTCTCCCCAAAGAACAGGCCTTGTACCTGTGCTCTTGAGGCCAGGGTTGCCTCTTAACACCAGTGCTCAGGATAGGGCCTCTACCCAGGAGGGATCTGAAATACCAATCTTACAGAAAAATTGTGAGATTATCAGGAAAACACAAGCTGATAGGATTTATGCCAAAGACAGATGTAAAACCATGTGAACATAATATTAACAATAGTTATCATTCACTGAGCATCTACCATGTACTGAACAGTGTGCCAGACACTGCAGATTTCTTACAACTCTTTTAATAACCTTTAAACGTAGGTATTAATTTAGCCCCATTAGTTGAAAAAAAATTCAGAACTCAGAAGTTGCATAGCTAGCCCAAGATCACAAAACTAGGCTGTGGAGGGATCTGGATTCCAGTCTACAAATCCAAAACCCTTGCTGATCTCATAAAATCCTCTAGATCTGCATTGTCCAATATGCTAGCTACTAGTTTTAAATTAATTAAAATTAAAGTAAACATTTAGTTATTCAGTTATGCTTGCCACGTTTCAAATACTCAGTAGTCACATGTGGCTAGTGGCTACACATACATCATTTGCAGCATCACAGCATGCTCTAGATAATTCTCTGGTCTTCCACTAAGACACGGGGAAAAAGATGGCTCCTAACAAATTACAACTGAGATGATAAGAGAGACAAAATCCTAAAAGGAGAGCTTTTCCCTTGTTTATGAGGTCACATGCCAAGAATTTGTTTTTTCTGCTAAGCAGGATCTGGCTGGATTAGAGGGTTGCCCAGTTTGGGCTCCAAAACAAACTCTTCCACACTCAAACTATGAAACTGTCATCTTCTAAGACATCTGAAAGACATGTGGTGGTATAACATTTTCAGAACATTGGCCACTCAATTACCTTTCCTGCAAAATTCACTAGAAAACATCCTCCAAATTATTGAGATTAATGGAAGAAAAAATTTGAATTTACAAGTTTTAGGTTGTAAAAGCCCTACTAATAAAGTTGCAGAGAACTATGAACAATAGTACTAGCTGCTAAAGGGCTTTACTGATAAATCTAATTAAAGAAAACTCAAAGAACACAAAGGAATAATAAAGAGAAAATAAATCATAAAAAGAGGGTTATTAAAATGACAAAGTAAATCAACAAAGAATTGGAGGAAAGGCAAAAACAAAAACCTAAAAACCTGTCTTCCAAAAATTCAGACAAGGTTATTCCTTTTTATTATGAAGAGTGTTACCTATTACAAATGTTTGTAAAATGTTTAAGGACACTCTTTAGTAAAATCACAGAAAAAACAATAGTGCACAGTACACATTAAGAAAGAAAATCATAAAAGAAACAACTAGCAGATTTAGTGTTATCATTATTTTTAATTTTAGCCATTCTAATAGGTATGCAATGATACTCATGTGGTTTTAATTTGCATTTCCCTGGCTAATGATGTTGAACATCTTTTTCATGTGCTTCTTAGCCATCTGTATATCCTCTTCAATGAAATGTCTGTTTATGTCTTTCCCCATTTTCTAATTGAATTTTTCAAAAAACTGCTGAGTGTTCAGGTTCTTTATATATTCCAGGTACTAGTCCTTTGTCAGATACATAGTTTGCAAATATTTTTCTCCTAGTCTGTAGCTTGACTTTTCAGCCCCTACATGTGGGCTTTTGCAGAGCGGCAATTTTTAATTTTGATGAAGTCCAATTTATCCATTTTTCTTTTATAGATTGTGTTCTTCGTGTCAAGTCAAAGAAAGAATGCTTTGCATAACCCTAGATCATGAAGATTTTCTCCTGTTTTTTTTTCCAAAAGGGTTTACAGTTTTATATTTTACATTTAAGCATGTGATCCATTTTAAGTACATTTTTGTACAAAGTGTGAGGTTCATTCAAGTTGAGTTTGTTTTTTGCTTATGAATGTCCAATTGCTCTACCACCATTTGTTGAAAGGTCTATCTTGGCTGGGTGTGGTGGCTCATGCCTGCAATCTCAGCACTTTGGGAAGCCAAGGTGGAGGATAGCTTGGGGCCAGGAGTTTGAGAGCAGCCTAGGCAACATAATGAGACTCCGTGTCAACAACAAAAATAAAATAATAGCTGGGTGTGGTGGCATACACCTGTAGTCCTAGCTACTTGGGAGGCTGAAGCGGGAGGACTGCTTGAGCCCAAGGAGCTCGAGGTGATAGTGAACAATGATTGTGCCACAGCACTCCAGCCTGGGTGACACAGTGAGACCCTGTCTATAAAAGAAAAAAGAAAAAAAAAACAGACTGTCTTTCCTCCACTGAATTGCTTTTGCACTTTTGTAAAAAATCAGTTGGACGTATTCATATGGGTCAATTTCTGGTTTATTTTGTTTCACTGATATATGTGCATATCCTTTTACCAATAACATACTGTCTTGACTACTGCACTAGATTGCTAGGGCTGCCATAACAAAGTACCACAGCAGAGTCGTTTCAACAATAGAAATCTATTTTCTCACAGTTCAGGAAGCTAGAAGACCAAGGCTAAGGTGTTGGCAGGGCTGGTTTCTTCTGAGGGATCCTCTCCTTGGCTTGTAGGTGACCATCTTCTCTCTATGTGTCTACATGGTCCTCCTTCTGTGCCTCTCCTTGGCTTGTAGGTGACCATCTTCTCTCTATGTCTCTACATGGTCCTCCTTCTGTGCCTCTCCTTGTCCTAAGCTCTTCTAAGGACTCTAGTCACCAGTGAATTGGGAATCACCCATATGACCTCTTTTTACCTTAATTAGCTGTTTAAAGGCTCTATCTCCACACACAGTCACATTCTGAGATACTGGGGGTCAGGACTGAAACATATGAATTTTGAGAGATATAAGGGAACACAATTCAGCCCATAAAAATTACTATAGCTATATAATAAACCTTAATATTGGGTAGAGTGATCCTTCTCACTTTCAGTATCAGAGGCTGGTTTTAAGTAATAATTAAAAAAAATTTTTTTTTTCAGATCAACAGTTAAGTAGAATTGGCAGAGTCAGTAGCCATTGGATTTCAAGTCAGAAAACAAGGATTTAAGATCTGTGTTACCTCTAAATTGCAGCTTCCTCATCTGCAAAACAAGGGGTAGTAACATCTACCTTATAAGATCAGATGTGGTATCTATTGAAGTGCAAGAACGAACTTACGTCTTCTGATGCCAAATCTTTCTGCTACTTTTTCCTTATAAAGATTACTTGAGATATTCTAGAGAAATAAACTTATCACATACATTTTAAAATAGGTCTGTCTATGTCTATTAAAAACCTTGCTGAGATTTTGATAGGAATTGCATTAAACCTATTGATCAAGTTGAGTAGAACTGACATCTTTACTGTGTTGTTTTCCAATCCATGAACATGGTATGCATCTCCATTTATTTAGGTCTTTGATTTCATTAGCATTTTTAACATACAAATCTTGTATACAATTTGTTAATTTTATACCTCAGTACTTCATTTTCTTCAGGGTGACTTTAAATAGTACTGTGTTTTTGTTTTCATGTTTGCTGTTAGAATATAGAAATGCAATTGATTTGGGGGTATTGGTCTTGATCTTGTATACTGTGACTGTGCTAAAACTCACTTATTAGCTCCAGGTGTTTGCTTGTTTTAAAATACATTCCTTGGTATTATCTATGTAAACAATCACGTCATCTGCAAATTAAAAGTTTTTAAAATTTTCTTTCTTTCCAATCTGCATGTCTTTTATTTATTTACTTATTTTTTTTTGCCTTATTGCAGTGACTAGCACTTCTAGTATGAGGCTGAATAAGAGTGATGAAAGCAGACATCCTTGCCTTGTTCCTAATCTTAGAGGAAAAACATTCAGTTTTTTGCTATTAAGACATATAGGTTTTTGTTTGTTTGTTTGTTTTAGATGTTCTCCATTGAGTTGAGGTAATTCTCTTCTATGTTTAACTTACTTTATTTTTTCTCATGAATGAGGGTTAGATTTTGTCAGACTCTTTTTGGGTCTATTGATATGATTTTCTTTACTTTGTTGATATGGTGCATTATGTTGACTGTTTTAAGGCTGAACTAGCCATGTACACCTGAAATGAATCCTACTGGTCATGGCACTGTTGGATTCAGACAAACTAGAACTTTTTACTCCATGTCCTGTATTATTTCCACTCCACCACAGTTACTTTTAACAATTTCGACATCAGCTCAAAGCCTATAAAAGACCTTTCTAGTTCTTTCTCCCTGAAATATGTTATGATTCCCCATGGTGGCTGTTTCCTCTTACTACAACAAGCTAATAAACCTAACTTTGTTTGATTACAGGTGTGTTCCTGGTGGTTTTTGGCTGGCAGGTTTTATCTCTGAAAACTTTTGGATACCCAGGTATATGTGTGCAGACTACTAGGGTCCCCACAGTTGAATTTTAGAAATACTGTACTGGTGGCAAGATTACTATTTTACCAGATTGTTTATGAATGTGTCTGTTATTTCTACTGCAAGTCTCAAAAATAAATACAAGATATCTCAAGAGATTAGAAAAATTTTATTCATCATCCCAAACTGGATTATATATTACAAATTCTGATGAAAATAATATTAAAGGTATTTTCAAGTAGTACCACAAACTATCTGTACCCGAAGATAAAACCAAATAGTAAACTGGTAAGTACACACTGAATCTATTCATCTTTAAAATATCACTTTGTTTAGAAATTCATATATATGTTTTTGTAGTTATGAAGTGGGAGGGACACACAAATAGCTATGTAATATTTTCATTTAACAAACATATGAACTATTCCCCATGCTTTGAATGAATCATCAGAAGGCTGTAAAATCCTGTTATTTTTTTCAAAGGTGCATGAAACAATATTTCATTTCCAATAGCAAAAATACAGTACTTCTAATTTTCCTTATACTCTCTTTCAACCCTACTGTGAGAGCTGCTTATAATTATATAGCAGCTTGTTAATGGGTCCCTACATAATCTCTGTATTAGGTTGGGTTAGAAGGTGGAGGGGGTATTCTAGGGTAGAAGTTTTGATAGTACAGAAGCAGAGATTTCTTTCCTTTTTTTTTTTTCTGAGACAGAGTCTCGCTCTATTGCCCAGGCTGGAGTGCAATGCCGTGATCTTGGCTCACTGCAGACTCTACTTCCTGGGTTCAAGTGATTCTCCTGCCTCAGCCTCCCGAGTAGCTGGGACTATAGGCACTTGCCACCATGCCCGGCTAATTTTTTTGTATTTTTAGAGGAGATGGGGTTTCACTATGTTGGCCAGGCTGGTCTCGAACTCCTGGCCTCAAGTGATCCACCCGCCTTGGCTTCTCAAACTGCTGGTATTACAGGTGTGAGCCACTGCACCCAACAGAAGCAGGGATTTCTTATTAGAAAATTTATACTTGCCTCCTTTAAGCACAGGACCTATACAAAAGGTATCACCATTGAATTAGTCTGTTTCACTTATAAACTGTAATTAGGATTTCAGTCTGATGTGAAGCAGCTTAAAATGGCATCATGCACCCTGCTGATTCTTGCCTAGTTGAGATAGAAACAGAAATTTGGGGGCAGAAAGTAGAAATTAGTATTTCCAATTCTCCTTTATTAACAATGACACAGGCATTCATCAGCATAGACAATTAAATGAAACTAAGTATTCCAGATTTCTTCCATCTCCAAATCATGGTTTATATCTAATTTCACTAACAAGGAGGTAAAGATTTACGTCTAGGAAAGGCTAGAATATTGAAAAAGAAGTCCAGGGGAGAGTAGGTACCAAATCTAGGGAAGTACAGTGAACTGCTTGGGACCGGCAAACTAGGTAGCATATGAGATAATATTAGGAGACAACTGCTTAACCAAGAAAATGAAAATACAAGTTCTATTGAAAGAAGGAGGCAAACTGGTAATGTCTCTGAATTCGTAAACCATATAATTTAATTTTTAATGACTTGATATAATTTTTTTTTCTTAAGCAAATTCAGTCATGCAACCTTTTGAGTAAAGGAATGTGTTGTGACCCACGGTTTCTATAATTTGAAGATTAGAAAAGAAACATGGAACTAGAAAATTGCACATTTCCTGAGTACTTACTTAATCCTAGGCCTGAGGCTAAGAACTGTGTACTTCATTTAATCCCCTAAAAACCCTTAGAAGTATGTATCATTTCCCCAGTTCACTAATGTGGAAGTTGAGACTGAAAGGGCCCCCACCATAAATCCCACATGATTAAGCTGAAATTCAAATTCAGGCCTCACTCAAAAGCTTGTGGTCTTTTTATGGCAACACATTGCCTTTCCTAAGTGAGATGTTAGAGGTGATCTAGTTCAGGTCTTAATGATAGTGGAAGACAAGGAGGAAAGAGGGAAAGTTGCTGGGATTTTTCTTGAGAAATTCTCTTGACTGGTCGGTAACTGAAGTTTTTCCATGCATTAAAGCTATTACAACTAATAATTACCTGTTAGAAGGTGGGAATGTGGCACTTTCTTGACTAGGTTTTGAGGGAATATTTCTCCTAAGGATTTATAACATTTAGGATTTAAAAAACTGTTCACTTTCCAGAAGGTGAAACTAGGGGGAAAACTTAGAAAAACGTGTAACCATAAGTTTGGGTGAAATTTTAGACTGAAGTGTGGAAGCACATTCAAAATGTGTTTTCCAGATTTAGCTCTGGTACCCAACGTGTAAATTCCTGCTTACCTATGTAATATCCTGCCTATCTATGTGCCATTTGAAGTACTGTAGGCGTGTAAGAATAAAAACAATGGTTTGAGGTCACAAATTTAAAAAGGAATGAGTACAATCTATTCTTAACTACTTGCATTTATAAGAGAGTATCAATATAAATAATTAAAAGTAGTTTAAATACTGACAACTAGATACTCTAATCTCCTTTCTAGCCAAGCAGATAAAAAAAAATCCTGAAAACTGCAAAGTGACTCCAGTTACATCTATTATTCTTTTTTGTGAATGAGACCACTACTACCAGGGAAAGGTCTTTTAGGAAGGAAAGAGCCTCATGAAAGGTCACTTTAGGAAGGGGAGAGACTCTTCAAATACAGGCATTTGAAGGTTCCCTTGGGAAATAGAACGGTAAAGTGGCAATGGGATGCATCTTGAGCTTAGAGAATTAGGTACCAAAGGCTGATGTCTCCAGATGTGAACTATCTTATTGTCTGGAGAAAAGGCATTTTCCAGATAAAGGTATGAAGGTTGCCTAAGAATTCTGAACAAGAAAATACTTCCCCATGACCTCTCTGTCGCCTTAGGTTCTCAATCTGAACAAAAAGATACTAAGTGGCAGAAATACCCTGAGACTTAGACTCACTGAAGCACTGGATGACTTCTCTGTTAAGCATCTCAAGCACTGTTAAAGATACTGTGTTGTGATGCAAAACAGACATTGGACTAGAAGTCATGGCAGTCTTGGGTTTTAGCCTCAGCTGTTCTTGTTCAGATCATTCCTTTCTGTGATTATTTAGTTAGTTATAAAATAAGAGGGTTTAAAAAGAATATTACATTACGGTTTCTTCTAGCTTTTAAGATTCAAAAGCAGAATGATTTTCACTTAAGTTGTAACTTGTTTTGTGGGAATACTGGCAAACATTCTGTCACCTAGTGGTCAATTTCAGGTTTTGCAGCTAGGGAATCAAAGAAATCAGCTATCTCACCAAGCAGCTACTCTTAGGGATGCTCAATTTTAGGAACTATGGTTTTATTCCAGGGGCCAGATATCAGTAGCTGCAGCAGAGGAGAGAAGGACAAGCGCTCCCTGCTTAGAGAGGACTGGGTGACTACCTGGTTGTCCTGGTTGTCAATTAAGAGGAATCTTGCCTCTCAGGATGTCTCTGGAGACATTCACGGGTGCCTAACTACCAACAAGTTGTCAACTTCCCCAGGTAAGCCAGGTAAACTAAACCTGAAAGTGGTCAGATTAGGAGAATGACTGCTAGAATACTCAAGTGAGGAAAGAAAAGTGATCCAGTGAGGTACTGAAGACGGATATACCTAACCCAAGGTCTCTGGACACTCCACAGAACCCAACTGTTAAAATACATAAGATGAAGTATGGATGAATCAGAATCAGAGGTAAGCCTGGCCTTCAGATTCTAGAAGAAGGCTTTTGTTCCCCCAAGTTAGGGTGGAACCCATGAGCTGAAGCCTGTGAAACCAGAAGACAAGAAAAGTATTTCAGCAGCCAGTGGTCTACGTAGGAAGAATATAGAACCTGTGTCAATGGGGCCAAGATGTCTTGGATTTCAGACACTCTAAGACTTTGTACTTCAGGAAAGGATAAAAGACTAATCTGAAAAGGGATGGGTAAGATCTCCTGGCAAAGAATGGGAGTCCGAATTGGAAATGGGGAGAAATGTGGAGTGTATGCATTTCTAAATACTGAGCACAAGCAAATGGTCCCCATCAAGTAGGGTGGATTTTGCCCAAAAATAGTATTATTATTTGTTATATTATTTTTGAGCATGAAAAATGAATTTAGGGTCAGCTGTTGAGAATCTGAGAATGTACTCTATGGGCTGATTTTCTAGCAAAGAGAAAATGGATTATGATGATGTGCCATTTTGGGACAAGTTTGCTGACAATCTCAAAGGTCTCCAGAAACCTGCTCATGTTATTTACGAAAGACCCAATAATTCTGCATTGAGAATGCAAATTAGGACAGGAGACTGTTGGTTATCATTTATCAAAGGTTTTCATGTCGCTTTAAAAATCTGGAATGGGTGGTTGTAAGTTACTTTCCCTAATTTGTTTTTGAAAAAGTCTACCAGCCCATTCCCTCAGACATTCAGGTTTCCATTTTGAGATTACTATTGTTCTCTGGTGTCAGAGGAAAATCTGCCAAGCTCCAGAAAGTAGTCCTAAATAGCATAGATAAGATATAAGATTCAGCTTCCTTTCCTAGACAAAGAGAAAAATAGCAGTGCTTATTGTGCCTACATTTTCCTTTACCTCTCACTTACAATGTATCATTCAAGTGACTGGTCAAGAGATGGGGTAAACAGCATCTCAGCTGACTCAGACTTCTTGAGGGGAAAAGGAAACTACAGGGTTCCAGAGTGTGTGGTACTTGATAAAGTAGAAGTCTGAGTTCTTTCCCCATCAACATTCAACAGACTGAAAAACTGGGGAGGGATACAAACTTTACAAACTCTATGATCTGAGGTAGGGTGAATAGTTGCCAAGTCCAGCATTTAGCTTCCATTCTGGAGATCTGATATATTAGAAGAGGAGAAGAAACAGGTAGGTTTACAAGCCATTTAAATTGGTATATAGACCATAAATTAAAGATATGAAGCTGTAATTGATAAATGAAGATAATAAAGAGTACGTTTTAAAAATTAGAGTATATTTAAAAAATTCTATTAATATTTTAGTGTCATTAAAATTGGGAGTGCACGGATTATAAATTCAGAAAATATAAAATGTACATGAATTTCTCATATTTTTACCTAACAGACTGACTGAGAATAAAATAAAAATGACTTTTGTGAAATCATGGACTCTTTCAAAATCATGTCTAGTAGCATGGTCTCACTTGAATGATTTGTCAACAAGTGCCATCAGAGGTCAGTGAAAATATTCTCACAATGGATGGAAATTTAAGCATTACACAAGCATGAAGTTTCTTCTCACTTTGAATATGAAAATAGTACATGTATAGAAATTTACTTATCCTGACAAGTAATAAGCTCTGATACAAATAAGCTCTCACCTTCCCTAAAAGAATAATGCCTTGTTCTCCAATTCCACATAAGATTAGTTGAAAAATGAACCTGATATCATCTTTTCTTGATGCCACTCAAAGTCTGATCACTTGAATATTAACTCAGACTCCACAATCTTAAAAGTAGCACTAACATACCAGCTTAAATGCCCAGACGAGGAATGGGTTATTCTTTTCAACTAGTATATCCTTCCTTAGCTTTGCCTGGTGAGCTCATCTTCCAGTTCAAACATTACTTAACGTTTTAAAAACCTGTACAGAACTTGAACTCTTCAAAGGGTGGGGGATGGTTCTCTCAAAGGAAAATTGAGTTGTTTACCAAAAGGAGGAATAAAAGAAGTAGGTATTTGTCTCATTCATCTAGGCTTCTCCACTGTAACCTAGCATTGTATGTGGCACATGAAAATTCCTCGGTGCTAAGTGAGAGAATTAAATCAGATGACTCTTTCCGTGTCTTCAAACTTGTCACTTTTTTTCTTTGGTTCCCACTTATGTTTGACAAATAGACATGAATTTTTTAAACAGTTATCTACCTTTTTTCCAAAAGAGAAATTCTCCCATTTCAACCTACTATCTCAATATAACTGGATAACCTCATCCCATTCAGAAATAGGCCAGATTCCATTGGGCTGCACATTGGGAGGAGAGTGCTTCCAGTCCCACGTCTTTACAGGAATCTTCCAGGTCTTACCATAGTTGGCTTCAATGTATTCGAGGGTTTCACAGGGTACATGGACCTTCATGTCTACAAACTCAGTCCAGCACAGTGTAAACTTCGGAAACAGGTATCTGTAGCAAAACAGAGGGATTTGGCTTCAACGGTGGAAGAAGGTCTAGCTAAGGAATCTAGCTGCTAGTGCATTATTGGCTGAAGGACAGTGCTCTCCCATTAAACAGCTTTGGGAAGAGAGTGGATATTTAATTATGTTTGACTGTCCAGAATCCCTTTCCTCTTCTCCAATTTTCCTTTCCTGTTCCAGGTCCATAGGATTGAGGAGAGGCTGACCCTATCATTAACACTCAGGCCAGTAAAAGACTCAGGCCAGTAAGTTAATGATTGAGGCAGGGATGGGAACATACCTAAGTCAGGCAAATCAAAGTCAGCCTTGGGCTTTCTCTTGGAATTGTAGAGGAAAGAAGTGTCAAAGTAGAAAGTTGTCAAAATATGGACGAAAATGATCTTTTTCTTTTCTTTCACAATCTGGATTTTCCAAGGATACAGAGTAAGCAGGACTCCAAGTTGCATTTCCAGGCTTTTCCTTTGGTTCCATAGCTTACATGATCCTACCTGTGGTTTCTGCCTTTCATCTCAAATGCTAAAGAACATCTTTAAACCAGCCCAAGGAATACTAGTTATAATGATTTTAACTATAGTTATTGCAGAACTAAGTCAATTAGTAGGTAAGTTTTAGAAATTAAACCAGGCCGGTCGTGGTGGCTCCCGCCTGTAATCCCAGCTCTTTGGGAGGCTGAGGCAGGTAGATCACTTGAGGCCAGAAGTTCGAGACCAGCCTGGCCAACATGATGAAACCCCATCTCTACTAAAAATACAAAGAAATTAGCTGGGTGTGGTGGCACACTCCTGTCATCCCAGCTACTCAGGAGGCTGAGGCAGGATAATCACTTGAACCCCGGAGGTGGAGGTTGCAGTGAGCCAAGATCACGCCACTGCACTCCAGCCTGGGTGACACAGTGAGACCCTGTCTCAAAAAAATACAAAACAAACAGAAATTAAACCAAAACATGTTTCTTAAAGATACTTTGGATCAAGTAAACTAAATTATGTATACTAGAAAAGAAAGCTAAAACTAGCAGGTCTGTTTAAGTTTATATTATAGCTCTACTCTATATTCTGCATTTTTTTTCTGAGAAATGTTTCAATGTGGGAAGAACTTTCAGTAATGAGGTTTAAAGTGGCAATAGCAGAGATTACAGGAATTTAAAATATCAGAGGATTAAAGAAAGAACAGGGAAAAGCCAGATTTCAAAGTGTAATCATATTGTGGAAATGGGATCTAACTGGGATGTTCTCCAAGAAAAGGTCAGTTCTCGTATATTCTGCCTTTGAATATCGTGTTTTACTACCAAATGAACATAAAGCCATACATGAAAAGGAGAGGCTGAACAAATTCTAAAGAAAGCAACAACTCCCTTTTACTCAAACCCAGTTAATGGACAATCCCAGCTGGCTACTGTGAAAAGGCGGCCACAGAAAACTCATAGCTGAGAAATAAGATACAGCTTAGCCCCACCATCTGCTGGTCTCAATTTTACTCTGCACACTCATGTTCACGGAATTGCTTATTTTGTCATCACACATAACAATCCATCACCAGCCTCCACTCTCTCTAATCAGATGCTGGTTAGCAGAATGTCCACCTGTCTTATCCTATCAAGTTGACACACTGAAGTTGAATTGAGGCAGAACTCATGGTCTATCCTGTAATACAGGCCAGGAAACTTTTCTAAGTATTATCCTTTGTGGTCTCATCAAAAAGCTAAAAGAGGGAAAAATAATAATAGATACAGGATAGATAAGGTGAAGGGGAATACTACAAATTTTACAAGAGCAATGTTTTGAACAATGAAGAATTTATGAGCAAAGCCAAAACATTTTAAATATATAAACAATGTGAAAATAATTCAAAGACAATTTAACTCAAACGTTAATTTTTGTACTTAAACAGAAACTTCTCTAAACTCTTTGTGGTTTCCTTTTCCCCAATTATTTTTCAATCCATTCAGCAAAAAGAAAATCACAGCTTCCTAAGAGAAGAGGAAAGATAAACAAACAATAGATTGTAAAAACCGATTATAAAATAGGATTGTAGGGAGGAAGTGAAGGAGAGTGAATGACACAGAACAGCACATGCCATGTACTCTGTCCAGGCTATCAGTAAATAATGACTAAGACTAAAATACACCATGGGTCTGCAATGTTACCTTGGCTTTTAAAGCTAAGATTAAGTTCAGCTAAGCAGTTTGTACTTTAAGGCTTGGATCCAGCATGTGAACAGGTTTAAATGCAGACTAAGGCAACTCTAAATCAGAATATAAGTTTAAGAGATCTTATTACCACAAAAAAATCCTTCCATCCACTTTCTATTTCATACCACTTTTACTTCATATTATTTTTACATAAAACAGTAGTTAAATAGTTGGAATAGACCATTTTTTTCCCTCACAGATATCCTTAAAATCTATACAACTACTTGGTGGTAGTTGGATAATTTCATCAGTTTAATTACAATCAATTTAAGCACAACCTATGAATATAACTGCTAAATGAAAAGGAAGTTCTCCCACTATCCCAGAACCAACAGCGTTTTATTATTACTAGGCTCAGAGAGATAGAGACAACATCAACTATAACTGAACCTGACTTTTTTAAACTTAAGTTTTACATTAACTCTAGAGTTGGGGCAGTAGAGCCATTCTTGACAAGAATTTCCTGCAAAACATAAATGGTTTATTCTCACTACCAATTTTTTCTCTTCTTTTAACTTTTAATTTCTTCTCATGTCATTCCAGTGCCTAAGCCCTCTAGCATATTGTTTAATAGAAGCAGGGCTAGCACACATTCCTAACGTTTTTCTGATTTTAATGGAAAGGCTTCTAAAGTTTTATCATTAAACATGATTGCTCACTCTAGGTTTTTGTTATATTCTCTTTATTAGGTAAAAGAAATTTCAGATTTTTTTTTTTTTTTTGAGACAGTCTTGCTTTGTCACCCAGGCTGGAGTACAGTGGTGCAACCTCAGCTCACTGCAACCTCCACCTCTCGGGTTCAAGCAATTCTCCTGCCTCAGCCTCTGGAGTGGCTGGGATTACAGGCGCACACCACCACACCTGGCTAATTTTTCTATTTTTAGTAGAGTCGGGGTATCACCATGTTGGCCAGTCTGGTCTTGACCTCCTGCCTCAAGTGATCCACCCGCCTCGGCCTCCCTAAATGTTGAGATTACAGATGTGAGCCACCGTGCCCAACCCAGATTCCTTTTAATCCAAATTTGCTAAGAGGTCTCTCTCCTTTTGGTTAATTATAAAATTTATCAAAAAATTTTAATGTCATCTATTAAAACAATCATAGAGTTTTTATTTCTTTAATCTTTTAATCCTTTAATACAGAGAATTACACTAATATGTACACACTACAAAATTCTATTCATTTAGTATTTTTTCACCATATTCACTGAGACAGCAATTTCCCTTAAAATTTTTTTTTTATATTGTCCATGTCCACTTTTGCTATCACTCTCATAAAATAGTTACTTAGTTTTCTCTTTTTCTATTGCCTGAAATAAGCTGTACAATATAGGGATAATCTGTCCTGTGAAGGCACAGTAAAACTTTGCAGCGAACTTTCCAGGTTTTAGTATCCTCTGGTAGGGAAGAGGGAGAAAGGAGGATTTCTGATTACTAATTCAATGTCTTGAATGAATATAGGTTATCTAGATCTTTTTGAGTTGATTTTGGTATTTATTTTTCTAGAAAATTTTATCATTTTCACATTTTAACTAATGATCACATTTACTGACCTAGTTTTTGTTTTGAGAGAGTTAATGTAACACAGCTGAGTATAAACTAAAGCCAGCCACCCCAGATTTTTCTTTTTTCTTTTTCTTCTTTTTTTTTTTATTATACTTGAAATTCTAGGGTACATGTGCACAACGTGCCAGTTTGTTACATATGTATACATGTGCCACGTTGGTGTGCTGCACCCATTAACTCGTCATTTACATTAGGTATACCTCCTAATGCTATCCCTCCCCTCTCCCCCCACCCCATGACAGGCCCCGGTGTGTGATGTTCCCCACCCTGTGTCCAGGTGTTCTCATTGTTCAATTCCCACCTATGAGTGAGAACATGCGGTGTTTGGTTTTCTGTCCTTACGACAGTTTGCTCAGAATGATGGTTTCCAGCTTCATCCATGTCCCTACAAAGGACATAAACTCATCCTTTTTTATGGCTGCATAGTATTCCATGGTGTATATGTGCCAAATTTTCTTAATCCAGTCTATCACTGATGGACATTTGGGTTGGTTCCAAGTCTTTGCTATTGTGAATAGTGCCGCAATAAATATGTGTGTATGTGTCTTTAGAGCAGCATGTATATATACACATACATAATGACTACATTAAAAACTATCAATGTAAAACAAGTACTAAAGTTTTCCTCAATGCCAGAGGACAAAGCCTTGGGACATAACTACAGAACTTCCAAAAACTCTATAGCTCTAGATAACCACATAACTTCCCAGAACTAGATCTATGGCACTTCAACAACCAGTTAGACTCCAGTTGTGCTTGCTTTCCTTCAGACAGTTTTTACAGGATTTCTCCTTGTATATAATGGATAATTTTTAAAAGAATTAAATTACAGTTTCAATTTTCATACTCAATACAAAAGGCTTTTTTACTATCATATTACACAATTTGTTTAATCATATGTGAAAGTCTCAAAGTTTATCATTGCAATTAGGTCTGCCCTGATCAAATTCATTGCTTTTGGTCCCATATATCCCTCTGTTTCAACCTGTGATCTCAGACCCTTTTTCTCTTAGCATCAGTTTTCTAAGTCACAAACTGTTTTTTATCTTTTTAACCTTTTTTAAGTTTAGTTTTTATTTTTTTGTAGACATGGGGTCTCCCTATGTTGCCCAGGCTTATCTCGAACTCCTGGGCTCAAGTGATCCTCTCACCAGGTCTTCCCCAAATGCTGATGGGTTACTGTGCCTGGTCTTAAACTTTTAAGGTAACTTCTTTTGAGGTATAACTTATGTATAATGAAATGCATCTATCTTAAGTGATGAGTTTTGACAAATGTATACACCTGTGTAACCACAATAACCAAGATATAGAACATTTCTACCAACCCCTCGTTCAAAGTTCCCTGTGCCCCTTGGCAGTCAAGCAATCAACCCACCCTGGTCCTAGGCAACCACTGATCTTATTACACTCTTGATGGGTTTTTCCTGTGCAATTTCAAATAACAGCAAATACACAGTATATACTCTTCCTATCTGACTTCTTTCACTTAACATCATGTTTTAGAAATTCATCCATGTTATTGCATTTATCAGTAGTTCATTGCTACTCATTGCTCAGTGGTAGTCCATTGTTTGAATATATCATAATTTTATAACTAGTCACCAGAAGATAGGCATTTGGGTTGCTTCCATTTCTTGCTAGTATGAGTAAGACTACTATAAACATTTGTGTACAAGTCTTTTACTGAAAATACACTTTTATTTCTCTTAGAATACTATCCTATATAATATAGAATTATGTTCAAACTATACGACAGTTTTAAAAAATGTAACTTACTTCATATAAATGAAAGATTTGCTGTTGATTCATCTGGAGGCAATCTTCTCTTAAAAAAATAAACAAAGCTTGCTATATAAATAACTGCCACTTCTACATATTGTATAAGTATACAATTCCCATATAATAAGCATTCAAAGTTCTTCCCTCAGTTCCTCAATTTTGCACCTGCTACTTACTAGAGGTTTGGAGGTATAATTAAGGAGACCTAAGACATAATCTGTATGTTGTAAAATATAAAGGCATAAACAGAGCAGAAAATATGAGATCATTCATAGAAAAGTCAATGTTTTAAATACACTCATTTAAAGAAATTATTCAAATTTGCCTTTAGCTTCACAGCTGTAAGTACTAAAAAGACAAATGTGTTTCTTGGAGTTACAACTGTAGGAGCACAGTTATCAATCTGTGAAGCTGAAAGAGACAATGAGTGAGGATTCAACAAATACCTCTAGTCTTCTAACTTCTTGCGAAGCAGAATGATTCAAAATGACTAGGCTAACTTAACTCTATAGTTTTAATTCTCCAACCGCGTTAGGTTGGATCAAGTCATCAACCTGGTGTCACCCTATCATCTTAACAAAACAGTGCAGACTACACTTAAGAGGATCTGACTTAGTTTCATGTAGGGCTCAGGTCTCACTTAGCCAAACATGTACCAGGCCTGATTTTATCTATCACATAAAAAGGACAGACAAATCAGCAAAAGTACTCCAATAAAGCATGAGAGAGGTAAAGAAAAAGAAAATCTATAGAAATGCAGAGGAAGAGAAGATTATTTCCAGACTGAGGTACCAAGAAGCTAGTTCAAACAGACAGCAATGCAAGGCCCTTGAATGAGCAGAAGTGGGACATGCAATGATGTATGATAATCTAGTATTACTAGTGACAAGCTTAAAATCTTGGACCAAAATAAAGTTTCAAAAGGTAGAGTGCCTAAATGCAATGTGGTATCCTGGATTAGATCTTAGAACAGAAAAAGCACATTAGTAGAAAAGCTAGTGAATCCAAATAAAGTACAGAGTCTAAACTTGATCTTTACTTCATATTACATATAGAATAAAGTTTCTAGAAGGTAGTACAAGAGGAATAGCTTCATTACCTTGAGATAGGGAAAGATTTCTTAAACAGGAGACGATAATACTAGCCATAATAGATAAACTGAACTACATTAAAATAAGTTTTTATTGACCAAAAATCACTAAAGAAGAGCTGGCACAGCAGCTCATGCCTGTAATCCAATCACTTTAGGAAGCCGAGGAGGGCAGATCACTTGAGGTCAGGGGTTTGAGACTAGCCTGGGCAACATGGTGAAACCCCATCTCTACTAAAAATACAAAAATAGCCAGGTATGATGGAACGTGCCTGTAATTCCAGCTACTCGGGAGGCTGAGGCATGAGAACTGCTTGAATCTGGGAGGTGGAGGTTGCAGTGAGCCGAGATCACACCACTGCACTCCAGCCTAGGTGACAACTCTGTCTCAAATAAATAAATAAATAATAAAGAAGAAAGGCACAAATTGGGAGAAGATATTTTCAAGTAAGAAAAAGACAGACAACTCAGAAAAAACAAGATACTCAGCAGGTAACTCACAAAAGAGGATATCCAAATGGTCAGTAAACATGAACTTGCCTTCATTAAGTCAAGGAAATGGAAATCTAAACTACAATTTGGTAACACTACACACCTACCAAAATGGTTACAAATTAAGAAGTCTGACAATGCCAAGCATTGGTAAAAATGTGGGGCAATGGAAATTTCTACAACATACTGGAATATAACTTGGAATAACTTTGGAAAACTATTTGTAAACAATATGCTGAAATTGAACACATGAATACCCTACGACCAAGCAATCCCACACTTTATGTGTAAACCCAATAGAAAAACATTGCTGTGGTTTGAATGTTTATGTCTCCTCAAAATTCATATGCTGAAATCCTAACCTCCGAGGTGACGGTATTAAGAGGTAAGACCTTTGGGAGGTGATTAGGTCATGAGGGTGAAACACTCATGAATGGAACCTTTATAAAAAAGGCCTAAGGAAGCTTGATTGCTCCTTTCACCATGTGAGGAGAAATCAGCAGTCTGCAACCAGGAGGAGGGCCTTCACCAGAACCTGACCATACTGTTACTTTTCTTTTCTTTCTTTTTTTTTTTTTTTTTTTTTTTTTTGAGACGGAGTCTTGCTCTGTCACCCAGGCTAGAGTGCAGTGGCTCAATCTCGGCTCACTGCAAGCTTCGCCTCCCGGGTTCACGCCATTCTCCTGCCTCAGCCTCTCCCAGTAGCTGGGACTACAGGCGCCCACCACCACGCCCGGCTAATTTTTTGTATTTTTAGTAGAGACAGGGTTTCACCGTGGTCTTGATCTCCTGACCTCGTGATCCGCCCGCCTCGGCCTCCCAAAGTGCTGGGATTACAAGCGTGAACCACCGCGCCCGGCCCCATGCTGGTACTTTATCTTGGACTTCCCATCATCCAGAACCCTGAGAAATAAATTTCTGTTTATGAGCCACCCAGTTTATGGTATTTTGTTACAGTAGCCTGAGCAAACTAAGATAAGCATGTACCGGGGCACTAAAAGAAATGTACAGAAATGTTCACTACAGCATCATCTATAATAGCCCCAAATTGAAAGCAACCCAAATATCCAACTAATATTTGGGTTAGTGGACTTAATAAATATTTGTGATATATTCATACAATTTACTACACAGCAAAGAAAATGACTGAAGAGCTACAACATGCAAAAATATGGATGGTTCTCACAAATACAATGTTGAATGAAAAGAAGCCAGCAACATACCATCTAGTTTATATAAAATAAAAAAACAGTTAAAACTAAACTGTAATATCAGAAGTTAGCATCGCTGTTACCTTGTGGGAAATAGGAGCTATGATCGTGAGGGAAAATGATGTGGGTTTCTGGGGTGCTGACAAATACCTATTTTTTTTTTTACTGGGGTGCTGGTTACACATTTGTTCATTTGGTAATTCTTGGAGCCATACATTTGCTTTGTATAGTTTTCCATATGTATGTTACACTTCAATTAAAAACATAATAATCCACTATTTCCTAATTTTTTTCTAGCTCTAAGATTATAAACTTACATGTTATTTTGGACACTTAGTTTTCTTGGACTCCCCTTGTTCACAGCCAGGCATGTTACTAAGTCCTTTTACAATTTCTTCCAGTCACCTAATGTTTAGCACAGGTCCTCAACCACCCAAGTCTTCCTCACTATACCAGCTTTCCATGCTTACACACACTAGCAAGAACAATATTCCTCAACAGGACTTGTGTCTTACTACATTCTCTGCCAAAAGCCTTATGAGAGAGATTCGTTATTACATCCAGTCAAAAACCTCACCAAACAACAAGACTTTCTGGCAACTAACCAGTTTACCAGCATTGCCCAATATCATCTTTACATGGCCCTAAGTCTTTTCCTAGAGGCAACCAAATCTAACTTAATAGCAATTCCCCATTCAACAATATTCGCTCAAATTGTGCTGACTCAACCCTCACTTTCAGAGAAAACTTCCATAGAATCAATACTCTTTACATTTTTTTCCTATAAACTATATCTCTCTGCAGTTATATGTAATACAAGTTTATATTCATCTTTGTAACATTTAGTAGGCTTTAATTCACTACTATGTCATTTTTTTTCTAATTGCTACCTAGCAATGAATCTTCCTAATCAGACTTCTATGCTCTGCCTGTTGAATTAGCAAACAGTTGTGAATCTATTATGTGCCAAGCACTGAATCAGGTAACTACACATTATTTAATCTAAGCATTGTACCCTGTGAAGTACGCAGTGTTATTCCCATTTTAAGAGGAGAAATCTGAAGCTCAGAAGGTTTATATGACACAAAAAAATAGAACTCAGATTTGAATTCAGTCTTCTAATTCCTGGGCTCACTCAGCTAAAATCACACTTGTATAAAGCTTAAATATAAAAGTCTCTACATAATAAGTGTCTAACAAACACCTATAACTAGACATTCTAAATGCACTGTAATATTTTAAAGCTGGATTTTGAAAGGGAGACTGGGATGACAGGGAACGGGTTAGATGTATACTAAAAGCCAGCTGATGTTAGTAATAGTTAAGAGAAAAGTAATGATTTTTTTTTCTTTTCTTTTTTTTTTTTATTTCTGGTTTTGCTCTGTCACCTAGGCTGGAGTACAGTGGTGCAAATGTGGCTCACTGCAGCCTAGATTTCCTGGGCTCAGACGATCCTCCTGTCTCAGCCTCCCATGTAGTTGGGACCACAGACACATGCCACCATGCCTGGGTAATTTTTAAAAAATTTTTATATAAAGCCAGGGTTTATTGTGTTGCCCAAGCTGGTCTCAAACTCCTGTGCTCAAGCAGTTCTCTCACCTTGGCCTCCCAAAGTGCTGGGATTAAAGGCATGAGCCACTGTGCCTGGCCAGAAAAGTAATAATTGTTGGTAACTTGCTACTAATGACTGACCTGGTTTTATGATAGAAGATACCTTGGGATAATAAAAAGAAAGTGGAAAAAAAAAGTTACTCAAAGAAACTATCAGGGGAGTCATGAATGAAAGGCTCATATCTTTTGACTTAATAATTCTACCTTTGGGTATCTATTGAAGGAAAGAACCCCTTAAAGTTTTTGCTTTATGTATACAGATGCCCACAAAATTTTTTAAATTAAAAAATGGAAATAAACTAATTTAAAAATCATTAAATAAACCTATTTTTAGGACTTTTTCCACATTTCTCCTAAGTCTACCTAACAAATTTCTCTACTTGTAAGCCACACTTCTTTGCCATTGTTTCTAGATATGGCTGATTTGGTACTTCAACTATAGATTATACATATTTGATTACAGTACTGCTATCAGAGTACTTTAACATGTCTCATGGTCTAGATCATGAGATCCTTAAGAGCAGAAACTAAGTTACAGTCACATCAGTATCCTTAGCACATAGCAGTTAGTAAATACATTTTACAGAAATGAAGTGATAAATTACATAGGATCCACACTTGGATGGGAGTGTGGTCCACAGAGGATGAATCTGAATTTTCTGAAGATCTATCCAATAAGCAGAAGCTGCAACTATCAGAAGGTATAAGGAACCCACTACTAGCCCAAGGAGTAGATTTCCTATTAGAGGATGTAGCAGTAGTTGTATTACCCTGATAATGTTTTCATGGAAGGGGTATTTACAACATGATACAGATCATGGTGACACTAACATAGTAAGAACATGGGCTCTGAAGTGATACACCCCTAGGTCTGGCATAGTAAGAACATGGGCTCTGAAGTGATACACCCCTAGGTCTGACTCAGGTCTGCCTTAATTTGCTCATCTATAAAATAAAGGTGATGATGATAAAATCTCCTTTATAAACTTATTGTGAGGATTAAATAAGATAACACATATAAAAGCTTGGCATATTGATTGGCTTATAGTAAGTATTCAATAAAGTTAACTATTATTATTACCTTTCAAACTTCTGGCTTCTACCCATACCAGTTGATTCAAAATGGGAAGGAAAGAAACAAACCAAATAAATCTAGGCAGCATCTTTAGGAAATGTGAAGTTGAATTAAAAACTTCACATTCTGGAGTCATAGTTATTATATTCATCACTTTTATTATTGGCAGATTTGGATGCTGGAGAAAAACAGAATAAAGAATCCAGTCAATATTTTTAAATGGAATTTGGATTTCAGGTAAAAGAAGGGCTTCCTATAGAGAAGTGAAAGACTGAGAACTAAAGACGGAATGAGTATTATGAGACGGAGGAAGAAAATGCCTGCCTAGAAAATTACTAATCCAATTTACCACTGTGCTGAAGGTACTATACCTTATGCCGGTGCAGCATGGTAATAATAATAGTAACAGTAACAATAATACAGTACTGACAGTAGCTACTACTTACACAATACTTACAATGTGCCAGGTACTGTTCTAAATGCATTAGATGTACTAATTCACTTAACCTATTAACTCTAAGAAGAAAGCATTTAGGCTTAAGGGTCAAACAGGTCTGGCATTAAATCTTGGTCTTGCCATTAACAGTCAAAAGCCTCCAGTAAGTTACTTCACTCTGAGCTTTAGTTTCCTAATATCTAACTGGAGGTGAGAATACTGAACCCACAGGGATAGCATGAGGATTAACCAGATTATATATATATATATATATATATATATATATATATATATATATATATATATATATACTACCTATCATAGTGCCTGATAGCTAGCAGATATCCTGGTAGCTATATCTTTATTATTACTTTTAATATATTGTTAAATCTTAGGACCAAAGATATCATTCTGTAGGCCTGCAGAGTAGTTTAGAAAGAAAATCTTTTTTCTTCCTTCTTGAGTTCCTCTTCTGCCTTTTAAAAAATAGTAAGCATTCTATATTACTAAGCTTTTCTCAGAATGAACTATATATAAAATAAAAAATAGGTTATTATAAAGACAAAAAGACCTTCGGAGAAGGTGAGATGATACATTATACTGACTAGTTTCAACAATAATTCCAATGTGCTCCCAACTATATTTGGTGTATGGTAGATTTAGTTACTGATTACAAGTAATTGATTAGTTATTGATTAGTGGCAAATATTGAGCAAGTTTACCTCTCTTTATAGATAGTGCGCATTTAAAAAATAAACCCATATTCTCAAACCATGTGGTTGAGAATATAAATTGGGGAAGCATCTTTGGAGGGCAATTTGGCAATATCTATCAAAATTGAAATATGCTTATATTCCCTTTAGCCCCTAAATTTGAGTCTAATACTTTATCCTGCACAGGGTTTCACACGTGTGCATAAAGACATATGGACAGAGATAGTGATTGCAGAACTGAGGGTCACAGTAAACTACTGGAAACAGCCTAAATATTCATCAATAGGGAATTGGTTGAATAAATTATGGTATTGCCATACAATGGAATAAAATGCAGCTATTTCTATACATACTCATTTGGAACATTTTCCAAGATACATAGATACGTGAGGAAAAGAACATAACAGACAGTGTGTAATATACTATAATACTATTTGTGTAAAGGGGGAGAGGTGAATGTAAACACTGTATGTATACAAGCATATGTTTGTCTCTGAAAGGATACATAAGAAATGAGTAATCATGGTTATCTCTGGAAACGGCAACTAGAAACGGGAAAAAGAAGGGCAGAGGATTGAGAAAGGTTTACTTTTCACACTATCCTTTATATTCTTGGAATATTTTAACTATGTAATATATAATCTATTCAAAAATTTAAAATACATTAAAAAGACCCTTCGACTAGCTTTAAACATTTTGTTTTTCTTCATCCCCAAGGAATAGTAGTGTTAAAAATACTACATTTTCTTAAAGTAAACAGTGCTGAAAAGAATAAAAATGGCATATGGCTGGGGGAATCTTCCAAAGAAACTACTCTACTCAGCCATCTCCTGTTCTTTTCTCTGCCTTTTAAGGTCACAGTAACATGATAGAAAATCTGGGACTCACACCATCTGTCCAGACAGTTCTATCACTGCTCATTTCTCTTGTTAAATAATCAGAACACTTCACACTTCCCAAACACTGCTACTATAAAGAGCTGTTAAAGCAGAATGAAAGAAGATTTTTCTCTCCAGAAATGTAGTAGTTGGAAATGAACAGTCCTTTTGAGGTTTGCAGGTTTCGGATCATGTCAAAATTCAAGCCTTAGAAAGTAATTTAAGAATAACAGGACTCTAATACTGGCTCTAGAAATTATCTTTCTTAGAAAAAAGGCGACACTTTTATAGAAGTTCTCTAAGAATAGACGTAACAGTTTAATATTGAGATAATTATACAGGTCTCTAATCTGTAAATTTCTCATGAGAATAAAAAGAGAAATAGTTTTCTTTACTACTACTACTACTACTACTACTACTACTACTGCTACTGCTACTGCTACTGCTGCTACTACTACTACTACTACTACTACTATAGTAGTATTAGTAACAGCAGGTGATAATTACTTAGCACCCAGGACATCCTGACACTCCTCAAAGCTCTTTTTGTATATTAATTCTTTTAATCCTTAAAACCACTCTATGTGGCAATTTCTACTATAATTTCCATTTTACAGCTGAGGAAACTTACGCAGAGAGGTTAAATAACTTGCTCAAGGTAATACAGCTGGTAAAATAAAGAGCTGAGATTCAACAGCAATCACACTGGCTTCAGAATATCTACCTCTGAAGGTTGTTATGAGGATTAGATGGGTTAATATATGTAAAACGTTCAGAATAGTGCCTGACACATAGCAGTATTACTCAATGTAATGGATAAAATGATTACTGTTCAGAAAATCTAAGGCCACAAATTAGAGTGGAGCTAAGGTTTCCCAGGTCAGCCTGACTCTAAAACCCATGCTCTTCAGGTTCCCATTCTCATTCTCTCTCTCAGAACTGAGAATAGACCAGCTGTATCATCAACTTGGACTGACAAACCCAGGGACACTTCCTCCTCACAAACCGTCCTTATTGGTATTCTTACTTCACAGGCATAACTGGACTCTATGGGTAAGCTAAGAAAGTGTTAGCTAATAACGGAGTCTTGAAAGAGATTTCTGGTTTTCTTTTCATTTTCAGTTACTTCTGTATTTCTACCTCCTGAAATTATTTCTGTAGTGCCTTTATAAATAAGTACTTATTTGATTCATACTTGAATTTTTTTCCTGTTTTGGCCTGAGTGCCTCCATTCCACATGTGATCAGTTTCTTCATAGAAGAAAAAAATGTCAAGTTTTACATCATCTTTTCCCTGGAAGGATAGTTCGAAGCTGTCTTCTACCTATGGGGAAGATGAAAACCTTCACACACTGAAACAAACGAAATACATTTTTAAAAACCTTTTTTTTAAAAAAAAATAAACAGATTCTTAAGTTTTATATACATAGAGTATTCATTCTAAGATGCACATTTTTTCAAGTTAAGGCACCTCTGAAATTGGGATGCATCAGCAACATATCATTTAATTTCTTAACTGCATCTAAAACAATGTTTCTTACTATTGATGATAACTCAGAGTAAATGACTTATGGTAATTATCACTGCAGAAAAAAATAGAAACATCCTATTCCAGAGCAGCTTTCTGACTAAAAAAGGAAAAGAACCAAAGAAATATTATTTCCTTTAATAACCCAAGTAAAACTATGAGGAAATAAGTCTCTCATAACAATCAATCAATAAGTACTTAAGTAAAGTGGCATTCCTCATAGCCACATACGTAAATAGCTTAGATCATTATACTACACACGGAAAAAAGAAAAAAATAAAAGTTAAGGTAAAAAAAATAAATAATTCTGAGAACATTTCCCTAAAGAAAACTTTTCATACAAATAATTACGTTCCCTTTGGACTTGGTACATCTGTCGGCCACAGCACTCATCACAGAAGAATTATTTATGCAGTCTTTCCCCCTCCCAATTAGACAGTGAGCTTCTCAAGGGTAAGAACTATCATTTATTCATCTTTGTGTCCCAGGTGCAGAGGACAGTGCCATACTTATAGTGAATGTTTGATAAATGTTTGCTGAATAACCAGAGCTCTGTTACTTGACTTTGACCTCAGTAAAATATTTTATTTATATTTTTTAGTAAAATAAAATAACTATTTATTATGGAAAAAATAATTTTCTGGTGACTAAACATATTTTTTTTTAAGATGGAGTCTTGCTCTGTCGCCCAGGCTGGAGTGCAGTGGCGCGATCTCGGCTCACTGCAAGCTCCGCCTCTTGGGTTCACGCCATTCTCCTGCCTCAGCCTCCCGAGTAGCTGGGACTACAGGCGCTCGCCACCACGCCCGGCTAATTTTTTTTGTATTTTTAGTAGAGATGGGGTTTCACCGTGGTCTCAATCTCCTGACCTCGTGATCCACCCACCTTGGCCTCCCAAACTGCTGGGATTGCAGGCGTGAGCCACCGCGCCTGGCCGACTAAACATATTTTTACTTGCTTGTAGGATAACACCTCCGAGGGGACAAGCAAATTAAGAACAAGATGATTGCAAGAGATCACGGGCTTAGGGCATAGGAATCAAATTGTCTAGAGGGAGATTTCATCTAGGCCCCAATGACCTATCCCTAGTTGACGTCTGAGCAAACTGCTATAGCATAGGACATATAAGATAAACAAGAAATTGAAGTACTTATTTGAAATGATTCTATATTTCTATCCCTTAGCAATCAATAGAATATTTTATGTTGATAATGACATCTATAAATTAAATGACTCATGAGAAACAATGCAACTTCAGGTATGGTGGGTGGGATTCTTACTTATTATATTAATTGTATATTATACATTTTATTGATTTTATATTACATTGTTGCCTAATATAATAGCAATACATTCACCTATAAGAGTTCAAGATCCTTCTTTTCTTATCATTATTAGTTGGTGCAAAAGTAATGGCAAAAACCACAATTACTTTTACACCAACCCAGTAGAAAGCCAGATTTTCTTGCTTTTGCCTAGACAGTGCAGAAATTACAAGTGGTAACAGGCTTCTGCTGAACTCATCCTAGTCAATACTGAGTGATAAAATTATATATGTAGCATTCTTAACCATATCTGAGTTGCTTAATATAAACTTTACAATTGAGATAAGTTACTTATGAAATGAAGCCGACTTTTGTTACTGACCTTCCCAAATTTGTGTTTGAGCAGAAGTCCTGCATCCTGAAATGCTAAAATAATATCAGATTTGTAATCTTGTATAAAAATTCCTAGGTCAACATCTTTGCTATAAGGAATAATGTTGCATTGTCGATACCATCCTAAAAAGAAGATTAAATTTTTTTAACAAAATGTAGGTTTGGAAAAAATTAGTTATTATAATAAATTATATTTGTAACAAGGATTTTTTTCTTTTTTTTAAAAGAGACAGAGTCTCACTATATTGCCCAGGCTGTACACAAACTCCTGGCTCAAGTGATCCTCCTGCCTTGGCCTCTCGAGTGGCTGGGGCTACAGAATGGATTTTATTTCACAGGATTAGACTTAAGATGCTTTACCAAAATTATTTTTAAAAATTAAACCTCAAACTAAATGACTTTTAGCAGTCACCTGAACCTTCTATCTATGTATCTATTTTTACTGTCTGAGCACTCTCAGCTTTCTCAAAAACTTTCATGATATATTTTAGTTTCTGAATAAACCATTAGCTTTAATAATACTAAGTTGCTGATAAGAATGTTTAATCATTAATCTCTAGTGATAGAGGGGGCTGTTAAGATATGCAAAAAATATTTAATTCTTTTGCTTAACCAGTATATTTTTCTTGAGCAATAATTTGTAGAACCTAACAGCTCTCAACAGTGACCACCTGATGGGCCATATGAAAAAGAAAAGCAGTAGCAGCTTCCATGTTCAACACACTGCCAAATGATATTTCTAAGTGTTTACCATGTATGTGCTCTCAGTTCGTTGCTATAGCACTGTTCTGAAGAAATAAAACATGTACCTTAATATTATTAAGGACTCCTGGGTCTCCCCTATGATCTTTCTAATCATTTCATTCCAATATTTCAAAAGTAAATAAATGACTGCGATTATCGTTATAGGCATTGCTGTTGGTTAATATTGTTTAGAATTCTAAAATAATTCTATTAAAGAATTATAAACAATTAAAAATAAAAGTTTTCTTAAAAATCATCTAATACAACTCCCTCATAAGTGCCCTTAAGTCAAGAAAATCATGGGACTGAAAACTCAAAGCAAATCATGTCAAATGACTATGAAGTGTCTTTGATGACACACATTATAAAACAATCTTGTTTCTAAAAAATTAAACCTTAAAGCAAATATCACATAAATGTGTGAGATTTACTTTTTTTTTTTTTTTTTTTTCTTTTTGGCTTATTCTAGTAGTAAGCTCCTTGGCAGGAAGAACCATGTAAATTTTCAACAAAGGCTAATAGATAGGATAACCATATATCCCAGCTTATGCCTGTTGTACCAACATCATTATTAATGGTGCTTCCTTTCACTCTCGAGTCTCTTGAATTGAACAATAAATTGGATGGCAACCGTATCCCTATAAAGGCAGGAGTTGAATTAACTTTTGTATAGATATGGTTACTATAAAGAAAAAGCAAATATAGCTATAATTAACTATCATGATAATCAAGAGACAACAAATAAAAACAAAACAAAATTCAAGATTCTAAATAATTCTAAATTCCAAAGAAGTTTGATTTAGTGGACAGTGGACAGAGACCCAGAAATCACTCACAGATTCTAACAGCAACTTGCTTAAGGACTGTAGAAAAGTCTGTATGTCCATGTCAGATGAACAGTGATGTCTAGTTAGTGATACTACCAATGACCTAGGAAAGATTGATGGAAGACCTTATGACACTGCCTTTACTGTTCCTCTCATTAGAAACATTTGGTGCAATGCAAGCTGTTTGAATGGTATATAAGTAAAGAAATAGAGGGTTTCTTATAATTACAAAAAAAGGCAATAACAATCTTTGGGATAGAAATAATAAAATGCTAATAAAATGCTAATTTAAGGATTATCTGAGAATCAACTATAGTAGTCCCCCCATATCCGTGGTTTTGCTTTTAGCAGTTTCAGTTACCTGTGGACAACCACGATCTGAAGATATTAAATGGTAAAGTCCAGAAATAAAAAATTCAGAAGTGTTAAATCAAATCTTTCAGGGCTCAGACTTAGCCTCTGTGACACATTCCTCGATTCTCCCAGGAAATTTTCAATAGTAGACTAACACTACATCACAACGCCTACATCCTTCATCTCCCTTCATGCCATCATGTAGGCATTTTATCATCTCACACCATCATAAGAAGAAGAACAGTGAGCACAGTAAAATAAGATACTCTGAGAGACAGAGAGATCACACTCACACAACTTTTATTATAGTATTGTTAAAATTGTTCCATTTTATTATTTATTGTTGTTCATCTCTTACTGTGCCTAATTTATAAATTAAACATCATCATAGGTATGTATGTACGGGGAAAGAGCAGTGTGTATATGGTTCAGTACTATCGGAGATTTCAGGCATCCACTGGTGGTCTTGGAATGTATTGTCCATGGATAAGGGGGGGCTATCGTATAGTCTACATGTTCTGATATAAATTTTATACATATTATTTATAATTATGAGTAAACACAAACATGGCCTTTCTAACATTCTTTTTTATATTTCTCAAATTAATTTCTTTAAGGAAATCAATAGATCCTTGCTGCATGCACTCCTGTTTATTCTGTCTATACATATGACACTTCAAATATCACTGATATTTTGTCATCTCAAGCAGTAATCCCTAAAGCCAGAGGACAAAATGACAGAAAGACAAATGGAAAGTCGTAAGAATTTTACCTAGACAAGTTCCACTGCTCAGCCAGAATGGTACTCCCAATTTGTTTAATGTTTTCGCTGCTAGTTGCAGTAATTCCTTTGCACTCTTCCGAAAGGCCACGGCTTCCACAGTGTTATCATCAAGGTACTGCTACAGACATAATAAATAGTCAGCTATTACAGCCATTTCTAAATTGCTAGGAACCTTTCTGTGGCATCTGAATTAAATTTGAAAATTAACCCCAGGCTGGGCACAGTGGCTCACACCTGTAACCCCAGAACTTTGGGAAGCCAAGGCAGGTGGATCACTTGGGGTCAGGGGTTCAAAACTAGCCTGGTCCACATGGCAAAACCCCATCTCTACTAAAAACACAAAAATTAGCTGAGAGTGGTGGCCTGCGCCTATAGTTCCAGCTGCTCGAGAGGTTGAGGCAAGAGAATCACTTGAACCCGGGAGGTGGAGGTTGCAGTAAGCCAAGATCACGCCACTACACTCCAGCCTGAGCAACAGAATGAGACTGTCTCAAAAAAAAAAAAAAAAAAAAAAAGAAAAGAGAAAAAAAAAAGAAAACTAACCCCATATAATCTTTTTTCTATTATAAAAATCACATTTTATAGTTACTTGTCCCACATTAAAATAAAGAGTAGATTCTTGGAGAGATAAATTAAAAGGGAAATAATAGAACCAGGATTCCCAAAGGATGAGACATCCTTTTATCAGTTCCCTCCTTTACATTGCAATTTAGTAGCTGGACAGTCAGGATAAAATAAGGCTAATTATGAGAGCTACAAACATAGCTGAAACAAAAAGAATTTAATAATGTTTTCACCATTCAGTGATTCTATTGGTCTTTAGAGACTGTGTAGTATAGTAGAAAAAGCCTGAGATTTTGAATCAGATTATCAAATCTAGCACACTTCTTTTTAGCTGTAACCATGTGCGTATCATCCTCACTTTCTATGAGGAAAGTGAATTCATTTTATCATTATATTTCCAGTGGGTAGATTAGTGCCTGAATATTTGCTGAATGAATGAACGAATGTAATAAACAAATCTCTCCTCTATCTACTTTTCTCATTTGTAGTTTAAAGATAATTATTATACCTCGCAGGACTGCTGTGAAGATTGAAGGAGAAAAATGTCTTGCAAATTGTAAGGTCATATACATCATTTACTCATCTTGGTTTTCTAATTCTCTTCGTTTTTAGAGTGCTCTGGAGCTGAGGAAAGCGCTGTAAATTCTATAGTGTTGCTTCGCTACCTATGGGACAAAATCTAAACTTCTTGTCCCGGTGGACATAAACACTGTGTTCTGGTTCCTGACTACTGGGGTCCAGCCTCATCTGCACTCTCCTCACACTTCATCTTATAACTTGTAAACCCCCAAATATACCACAATAACTTGTAACTCCTCAAATATACCACAACTTTTCAAGCCTCCGCACCTGTTGTTTCCTTTGTCTGATATGGCCTGACCAACAAAATCTTTCAAGTCTCAGCTCCAACCTCTGCAAAACATTCCCCGATTTTCCCAAGAAGACGTATGTATTTATTCTTCCAATGTTCCTATTCAGGAAGTGTTTCTATTCAACATTTATAGAACAAAGAATTATGTTTGGTTCTAGATATACAAAGACAAATGAATTATCTTTTTCCTTAACAAGCTTATAATAGTTACCACTTGTAAATACTTTTACTATAATTCATATCATATTTAATCCTAATCATCAATTTTATTTTATATTCCCTCCACTAGACTGTAAAGATGGTTCCCTGAGGGCAAGTGCTACATCTCTTCATCACTGTATCTACAGGTTTAGAATGGTGCCTGGCACATAATATCTGAAAAACACATACTGATGAATGGGCAAATGAATAAATGACTGACTAAGCCCTTCCCGGGCCTGCAACATCCTAAAATATCCCATAATTCTTTTATAATATAGTAGGCAAGAATATAGATCCTGGATGGACTATATGAATCTTAAGCAAAAAGTACCCTACTTTCAGTAAGAAGAATTTCTTGCAGATAAGTCACTGTCTACAGAATATACAAATTACACAGGATCCCTTCAATTTGAATACATCCCTTTCCTCAAAGCCATAAGTGCTCTTACAACAAATGACTGGAATGAGAGATACATGTTATAATGCTTGTTGTAGTAGGAAAAGCCTGGAGTTAAGAGGTAGAGACCTAGGATTTAGTCCGTGCTCAACGAACGATGACTGTGTAACTGACATCTTGAAGCATCAATTTTCTTATCTGTTAAAAGAATCCTTGCCTTATTATACAGAGTGATTGAAAGGATTAACTAGCAAATATGAAAAATTTGTGCTCTACAAAAACATCAGGTCTGATAGTTACCTCCTGCTGGTACTGCCCCCATATGGACATATTCCCACCCCAATCTACTTTTCTTAACATGACACTCTCAGAAATTCCATTTCTTTCTTTTTTTTTTTTTTTTTTTGGAGACAAAGTCTCCTTGCTCTGTTGCCCAGGCTGGAATGCAGTGGCATGATCTCGGCTCACTGCAACCTCCACCTCCTGGGTTCAAGTGATTCTTCTACCTCAGCCTCCCAAGTAGCTGGGATTACAAGTGCACACCACCATGTCCAGCTAATTTTTGTGTTTTTTGTAGAGCCGGAGTTTCACCATGTTGCCCAGGCTGGTCTCAAACTCCTGAGCTCAGGCAATCCACCCACCTTGGCCTCCCAAAATGCTAGGATTACAGGTGTGAGCCATGGTGCCTAGCCAGAAATTCCATTTCTTAGAACTGATCCTTGTGTTAAAGTGCATACATGCATACGGCTATATACCTTAAACATGTTATAAATTTTAAAAATTATAGTATACATACTTTATTTTCATTTTAAAATATCCTGTACAAGATAGATTAAAGACTTAAATGTAAAACCCAAAACTATAAAAACCCTGGAAGACAACCCAGGCAATACCATTTAGGACATAGGCACAGGCAAAAATTTCATGAAGATGCCAAAAGAAATCGCAACAAAAGCAAAAACTGACAAATAGGATCTAATTAAAATAAAGAGCTTCTGCACAGCAAAAGAAACCATCAACAGAGTAAACAGATGACCTATGGAATGGGAGAACATTTGATATTAAGTCTAATATCCAGCATCTATCAGGAACTTAAACAAATTTACAAGAAAAAAACCAAACAACCCCATTAAAAAGTGGGCAAAGGACATGAACAGACACTTTTCAAAAGACATACATGTGGCCAACAATCGTATGAAAAAAGTTCAATATCACTGATCATTAGAAAATGCAATAAAAAACAATACAATACTATCTAATACCAGTCAGAATGGCTACTATAACAAGTAAAAAAAAAATTAAACTAAATTAAATTAAAAACCCCAGATACTGGTGAGGTTGTGGAGAAAAAGGAACACTTATACACGGTTGGTGGGAGTGTAAATTAGTTCAGCCATTGTGGAAGACAGTGTGGTGATTCCTCAATGACCTAAAGACAGAAATACCGTTTGACCCAGCAATTCCATTATCAGGTATATACTGAAAGGAATATAAATCATTCATTCTATTATAAAGACACATACATGTGTGTATTCCCTGCAGCACTATTCACAATAGCAAAGGCACGGAATCAATCTAAATGCTCATCAATGATAGACTGGATAAATAAAATGTAGTATATATACACCATGGAATACTATGCAGCCATAAAAAAGAACAAGATCATGTTCTTTGCAGGGACATGGACGGCGCTGAAGGCCATTATCTTTAGCAAACTAACACAGGAACAGAAAACCTAATACTTCATGTTCTCACTTATAAGTGGGAGCTAAATGATGAGAACACATGGACGCATGAGGGGAACAATACACAGTGGGTCCTTTTGGAGGGTGGGAGGAGAGAGAGGATCAGGAAAAATAACTAATAGGTACTAGGCTTAATACTTGGGTGGTGAAAAAATCTGTACAACAAACCCCTACAACACAAGTTTACCTATGTAACAGACTTGCACTTGTACCCCTGAACTTAAAATACAAGTTCAAATAAATAAGTAAACAAATAAAAATAAATCCCGAGTACAAATCTCAGGATTACTATACCTCTAAAAAAAGACAAAATTAATATCCTAATTTAAATATCATGTTTATTTAATTTTTCCTGTTCAGTCAGTGAACGGGGACACAAAGCCCAAAAAGAATCCTGGAATCCAAAAGCACAAATCTTATAACAAAGAATAAGATGACAGAAGGTACTGACTTTTATTGTAGATGAGGAAACTAAGGCTCAGAAAATCGCCCAAAATCTTAGAGCAAATTAGTAGAAGTAAAACAAAAATGTTGCTATCTAGATATTCCTAGGCCAGGTGTACAGGTATTTCCAACTTTCCTTTTGGTTTTTCACTGATATTCAACAGGCTGGAGCTCATTAATTATCTTGTGATGGTTTTTGCTAAAACAAAATCAAATTCAGGAAAAGGTATATTATTCTAGTTTTTGAACTTCATGGTAGATTGAGAAAATAATTAAAAGCAAATAAAGTCTCCCCCCTTCCTGAACTATTCAATAATAAAACCATTAGATGGGGCAGAGCAAGAAAGGTTTTTGAGCAAAGGGATTGCCTGATATGGGGTATCAGAGCCTGGGCAGGTAATGAGGACATCCACATGAAGAGGGTAGGAGAGTGTCCAGTGTGGGGATTCAGAGCCCAAGCAGGGTGAGGAAAGCCTCTCTGCAGAAGAGCAGCCAGGTGTGGGAAGACAGAGCCTGAACAGGGTAAGAAGAATGCCTCTACCTGAGTGCAGCCCAGCAGGAGATAGCAGTGCCCAGGTAGGGTGAGAAGAACAGGGGGTAGGGAGGGGAGGACATGTGTTGGAAGACAGGTTACATACAGGAAGACTGAACAACTAAGTAAATATTAAGGACAATGGGAGAGAGATTTCTCACGATTTGAAAAGGGAGTCGCAAATATGGAAATGAACTCTGTTGTTTAATTGGAACTTTTAACTGGACTGGAGATATCAATGTGAATGCAGAGGTTTCAATAGATAGATACAGAAATAAATACACACAGACATATATACCCTACCCCGTCCACTAAGAGAAACTGTCTGCAGCAAAACCCAAATAGCAATGGGTACACCTGGCATCCAGGTCTTGGCTTCTAAAAGGAAACAAGACTTAAAGAACTGGCTGATCCCAGGGTGGAGGTACGAAAATTATAAGATGAACTCAGAATATTTTATAGTGCCAAAAAGTAATAAAGTGTTCAAAAAACAACGGAGACAAGTCAAAAAGACACAGAAAGCATTATGAAAGAGTTTCTACTGGCCAAATATGGAACAATCTGAAGAGCAAAATAAATAATGAAAATAATGGACTATAACCCATAGGGTAAAATAGGAAACCATGAATTTATATTGATATGAACAAATAAATTGAAAATGTAATGAGGAAAACAATATTTACATAGTTTTAAAGTAACTTCTTGCCAGACACTTATTATTATAAAGGGAAAAACAGAAACTTCATAGTGGTAAAGATATGAAGTTTCAGACAGCACTTTAATCAGGTGAACAATGTGAATATCAACAGTAATGGGACAAATCAAAATTATGCAGTGCCCAGTGAGATGTAATGAAAACACAGCACCACTTCTATACCTTCTAAAGAAGTATAACCTAAATCTAACATGAGGAATCCCCGGACAAACCCCAAATGAGGGACACTGCACAAAACATCTGGCTTGTAATCTTCAAAAGTGTTAGTCATGAAAGTAACAAAAGAACTGAGAAACTGTCCCAGACTGAAGAAGACCAAAGAGACAGCAAAATTAAGACAACATGTGATTCTGAATCGAATCTTTTTATCACAAAGGTTATTACTGGGACAACTGACAAAACTTGAATCTGGATTAAATGGTAAAAATGTATGTGTCAATTTCCTAACTTTCATACTAGGACATGTAGAGAATGTTCCTATTTTTAAAAAAATACTAAATTTTTTTGAAGTTGTGGTCAACATCTTACTCCCAAGTGGTTCAGAAAAAAAAAGTTATTGGTACTGTACTTGCAGCTTTTATGTATTTAAAGTCGCTTTTTAAAAATTATTTTAAAAAAAGAAAGGAGGCTGCTTTACGAGGTCTATTAGATTAATTCATTGCTTGTTTTACACAAAGCATTACATTTAAGACTGTTTGGCGCCATCAAGTGTTCAAATGCATGTATGTTCACTTTAATTTGAGAAGTGACCCTACTGGATCTTTTCTTTGTGCCAAGTACAGTAGATACTGGGCCAACACAGGTAAACAAAAGAACACTCCTGTTATCAAAAAGTTCATAAAATTTAGTAAGAGGACAAGACAGATATCCATAATTCACTGTGATTATTGCTATAATAGAGATGACGACCACAGCAAACTCCCTTAGGACAGGAAGAGCAGTCAAGTTTAAGCACAAAACTCCATCTCTATCGCTTCTCGGCCTTTTGGCTAAGATCAAGTGTAGTGTAGCACAAAACTCCATCTCTTCCACTTCCTGTTATTATGTGGTAGGCATATGTCAGGCAACACTTTTCTACTCGAGTAGGCCCATCCACACATGTTGTTTTTCAGCTTTGTATTCATGAGGCTGGCTGCATAAATTTCACAGCTCCACAATGACTAAAGGAAATAGGGCTAGGAAGGCCCACTTGGGCTGTCAGGCCTCAGCTTTAGGTGCCAGTACACTGTATTAGAGAAACCTCAGATCTGTGGATCTTGGGCACTTGACAGTAATATACTGCATTTTCATATCCCTCGTGGACACAGCTTTCTTGGCAGGGAACCCCAGAAAATAAAGGGCAAGTGAAAGAATTTGGGTACCAAAACCCCACTGTAAATTTGCCTGTTTTCACTGTATCTCTGTGTTTCATGTCAGCTCTTAGAGCTGAACTTTCATGCCTTTCAAAATCATCTTTATATCCCCAGGGCCAGAAGTCTGCAGAAGGCAATAAATGTGTATTGAATTGAAAGCTGCAGCAAGACAATAAAGTTTTAAAAGCATCTGGTCTTTGTGTAGCATTTATCTTCAAAAACCTTCATAAATGCAAAAAAATTATATTCAATGCCAACTCTGAAACAAACTGTATTTTCATGAAGTCTTTTCTAAATCTACATGGTCCATCTTCTACAGTGGCTTTATCCTACTTGGACTGAGAATACACCACCTTTCACAAAGTTAATGGGCTATCTTAAGGCAGAAGCCAGTGCTAAATCTATTAAAGTTATTCAAATAAAACAATAAATAAATATCAACGGATTGACTTAGAAAATAGTTTCTTAAGGTTAATTTTTAATCTACTTCTAAAAAAACTGAAAGAAAACAATCTAGAAGAAAAGAGACATATCAAAAAAGGATGTTTACTTTTCTCTTTTCCATAAGCCCCTTCATCTTACCACCCTCAGATATTAAAAATAATCCCAACATTTTTTTAAATTTATAAGTACACATTTGGTTGTCTCTAACCTGAAAGAACGCTCGAGCTTCTTTATACCTACACTCAATAAACCTAGAGTGTGGTACTTCTTCTACAAAGTGCATTGGATCCTTTGGAATGAGAACTTCCAGTCCATCAACAGTAACTTGCTGTAACTCTGGCCTGAAAACAAAAGTTAAGATTAATTAATGAGGGGTGGGGGAAAAGGGGAGGGAGAACACTAGGACAAATACCTAATGCATGCAGAGCTTAAAACCTAGATAACAGGTTGATAGGTGCAGCAAACTACCATGGCACATGTATACCTATGTAACAAACCTGCACGTTCAGTACATGTGTCCCACTACTTAAAGTAAAATTAAAAAATAATAATAATAAATAATAAAAAAAGATTTATTAAAAGGATTTAACCCAGAATACTGGCAGCCTCTTACAAATACCAAACATTAGCAAAATACCTAAACATCAAGCATAGTTTCATCAATTATGTTAGATATCAATTAGCAATTTTAATAAGATCTTGAAAAATCTGACATCAAACAGTTGAGTTTTAATTATTTTGGTTAATGTATTTATATATGAATATATTTGTACTTGTTCATATACACTTTGGCATTTTAAGTAGAAACAAAAATTTTGTGACATAATTTTTAATTATCAGTTTACTTTTAGAGAAGTAAATGTTTTTAACACTTAAGACACACGTTAATTACAATGGCCTGAGAATCTCTTTAATGGGTAAAATGCTAATCTGCAAATCTATCTTATGTATTTTGAATCCCATACTCTAAAAATATTATTTGAGAGATTTCCATTCCTATTCATATAAAATTTTTAAATGTAGAGATAGTTTTTATCTACTGTTACACGTTTATGTTTAATAAGTAACAATTTTGAACTTTACTAAGTTATTAAACTTTGAAATAAATTCACAAAGCTTTAAAAAACTAAAAGATAATGTCTCCCTAAAGAAGGTTATTTGAAATACAGAATAAGAAAAAAATGCAAAAAAGTGGTAAGAGAACAGTGAGTATTAAGATTTTTGATTAAAATAAGAGAAGCCAATAATAAAAACAAAGTATTTTCCTCCATCTCTACTCATTTTTTTTGGTAATTTCATTTTGAAAATATGGCTTGGTTCAGAAAAGTTTTGACTTTTCATACACAAAAAATATAGAAGACTTCAGTTTTGAATACCTTTTTCAGTCGTTCTCAAATACGTGACTTTAAGTACTAATAAGAAGGCAATCTCACATGATTCCAGATAGAGAGAAAAAATACACACATATATATAATATTTTTTTTTCAAAGAAGGCAAGAATAAACATACTCTTATACTTCTCAAGTGTAACAGATAAGAATTATCTCATTGGAAGTTGCTAAGGAGTTTTTAATGTGAAAATCCTTACAAATATTTACTGCTACCTTTACATCACATTCTGCTATTCAAAGTAGACTGTAACATCATTATTGCTGATTTCAAAAGGAGAATAAAAGGGACAATTCTAGGTTAGAAACTTCATACTCCAAGTATAACTTCAAGAATGTTTTTAATCCTGTAACTGCTAATATTACAAACTATAGCTAATCAAACTTTACGTGAGTTCCTTCAAATAACTGTTTCTCACAAGAAACATTTTTATTATTGCGATAGCCAAAGATAAATTTTTGCACATGGTTTTAAAAAATATACAGGAAGGGGAGCCAAGATGGCCGAATAGGAACAGCTCCGGTCTACAGTTCCCTGCGTGAGCGACGCAGAAGACGGGTGATTTCTGCATTTCCATCTGAGGTACCGGGTTCATCCCACTAGGTAGTGCCAGACAGTGGATGCAGGACAGTGGGTGCAGTGCACCGCGCACGAGCCGAAGCAGGGCGAGGCATTGCCTCACTCGGGAAGCACAAGGGGTCAGGGAGTTCCCTTTCCTAGTCAAAGAAAGGGGTGACAGACGGCACCTGGAAAATCAGGTCACTCGCACCCTAATACTGCGCTTTCCCGATGCGCTTAAAAAATGGCACACCAGGGGATAATATCCCGCACCTGGCTCGGAGGGTCCTATGCCCATGGAGTCTCTCTGATTGCTAGCACAGCAGTCTGAGATCAAATTGCAAGGCAGCTGCGAGGCCGGGGGAGGGGCGACCGCCATTGCCCAGCCTTGCTTAGGTAAACAAAGCAGCTGGTAAGCTCGAAAAGGGTGGAGCCCACCACAGATCAAAGAGGCCTGCCTGCCTCTGTAGGCTCCACCTCTGGGGGCAGGGCACAGACAAACAAAAAGACAGCAGTAACCTCTGTAGACTTAAATGTCCCTGTCTGACGGCTTTGAAGAGAGTAGTGGTTCTCCCAGCACGCAGCTGGAGATCTGAGAACGGGCAGACTGCCTCCTCAAGTGGGTCCCTGACCCCTGACCCCCAAGCAGCCTAACTGGCAGGCACCACCAAGTAGGGGCAGACTGACAACTCACACGGCCGGGTACTCCTCTGAGATAAAACTTCCAGAGGAACGATAAGGCAGCAGCATTCGTGGTTCATGAAAATCCACGCTGTTCTGTAGCCTCCGCTGCTGAGACCCAGGCAAACAGGGTCTGGAGTGGACCTCTAGCAAACTCCAACAGACCTGCAGCTGAGGGTCCTGTCTGTTGGAAGGAAAACTAACAAAGAGAAAGGACATCCACGCCAAAAACCCATCTGTACATCACCATCATCAAAGACCAAAAGTAGATAAAACCACAAAGATGGGGAAGAAACAGAGCAGAAAAACTGGAAATTCTAAAAAGCAGAGCACCTCTCCTCCTCCAAAGGAGAATGACTTTGACGAGTTGAGAGAAGAAGCCTTCAGACAATCAAACTACTCTGAGCTACAGGAGGAAATTCAAACCAAAGGCAAAGAAGTTAAAAACTTTGAAAAAAATTTAGACGAATGTATAACTAGAATAACCAATACAGAGAAGTGCTTAAAGGAGCTGATGGAGCTGAAAGCCAAGGCTCGAGAACTACGTGAAGAATGCAGAAGCCTCAGGAGCTGATGCGATCAACTGGAAGAAAGGGTATCAGTGATGGAAGATGAAATCAATGAAATGAAGCGAGAAGGGAAGTTTAGAGAAAAAAGAATAAAAAGAAATGAACAAAGCCTCCAAGAAATATGGGACTATGTGAAAAGACCAAATCTACATCTGATTTGTGTACCTGAAAGTGACAGGGAGAATGGAACCAAGTTGGAAAACATTCTGCAGGATATTATCCAGGAGAACTTCCCCAATCTAGCAAGGCAGGCCAACATTCAGATTCAGGAAATACAGAGAACTCCACAAAGATACTCCTCGAGAAGAGCAACTCCAAGACACATAATTGTCAGATTCACCAAAGTTGAAATGAAGGAACAAATGTAAAGGGCAGCCAGAGAGAAAGGTCGGGTTACCCACAAAGGGAAGCCCATCAGACTAACAGCGGATCTCTCGGCAGAAACTCTACAAGCCAGAAGAGAGTGGGGGCCGATATTCAACATTCCTAAAGAAAAGAATTTTCAACCCAGAATTTCATATCCAGCCAAACTAAGTTTCATAAGTGAAGGAGAAATAAAATACTTTACAGACAAGCAAATGCTGAGAGATTTTGTCACCACCAGGCCTGCCCTAAAAGAGCTCCTGAAGGAAGCACTAAACATGGAAAGGAACAACCGGTACCAGACACTGCAAAATCATGCCAAATTGTAAAGATCATCGAGGCTAGGAAGAAACTGCATCAACTAACGAGCAAAATAACCAGCTAACATCATAATGACAGGATAAAATTCACACACAACACTATTAACTTTAAATGTAAATGGACTAAATGCTCCAATTAAAAAAGACAGACTAGCAAATTGGATAGTCAAGACCCATCAGTGTGCTGTATTCAGGAAACCCATCTCACAAGCAGAGACACACATAGGCTCAAAATAAAAGGATGGAGGAAGATCTACCAAGCAAATAGAAAACAAAAAAAGGCAGGGGTTGCAATCCTAGTCTCTGATAAAACAGACTTTAAACCAACAAAGATCAAAAGAGACAAAGGCCATTACATAATGGTAAAGGGATCAATTCAACAAGAAGAGCTAACTATCCTAAATATATATGCACCCAATACAGGAGCACCCAGATTCATAAAGCAAGTCCTGAGTGACGTACAAAGAGACTTAGACTCCCACACAATAATAATGGGAGACTTTAACACCCCACTGTCAACATTAGACAGATCAACGAGACAGAAAGTTAACAAGGATACCCAGGAATTAAACTCAGCTCTGCACAAAGCGAACCTAATAGACATCTACAGAACTCTCCACCCCAAATCAACAGAATATACATTTTCTTCAGCACCACACCACACCTATTCCAAAATTGACCACATAGTTGGAAGTAAAGCTCTCCTCAGCAAATGTAAAAGAACAGAAATTATAACAAACTGTCTCTCAGACCACAGTGCAATCAAACTAGAGCTCAGGATTAAGAAACTCACTCAAAGCCGCTCAAATACATGGAAACTGAACAACCTGCTCCTGAATGACTACTGGGTACATAACGAAATGAAGGCAGAAATAAAGATGTTCTTTGAAACCAACGAGAACAAAGACACAACACACCAGAATCACTGGGACACATTCAAAGCAGTGTGTAGAGGGAAATTTATAGCACTACAAGTTTATGCCCACAAGAGAAAGCAGGAAAGATCCAAAATTGACACCCTAACATCACAATTAAAAGAACTAGAAAAGCAAGAGCAAACACATTCAAAAGCTAGCAGAAGGCTAGAAATAACTAAAATCAGAGCAGAACTGAAGGAAATAGAGACACAAAATCCCTTCAAAAAATTAATGAATCCAGGAGCTGGTTTTTTGAAAACATCAACAAAATTGATAGACCGCTAGCAAGACTAATAAAGAACAAAAGAGAGAAGAATCAAATAGACGCAATAAAAAATGATAAAGGGGATATCACCACTGATCCCACAGAAATACAAACTACCATCAGAGAATACTATAAACACCTCTACGCAAATAAACTAGAAAATCTAGAAGAAATGGATAAATTCCTCGACACATACACCCTCTCAAGACTAAACCAAGAAGCAGTTGAATCTCTGAATAGACCAATAACAGGTTCTGAAATTGTGGCAATAATCAATAGCTTACCAACCAAAAAGAGTCCAGGACCTGATGGATTCACAGCCGAATTCTACCAGAGGTACATGGAGGAACTGGTACCATTCCTTCTGAAACTATTCCAAACAATAGAAAAAGAGGGAATCCTCCCTAACACATTTTATGAGGCCAGCATCATCCTGATACCAAAGCCTGGCAGAGACACAACCAAAAAAGAGAATTTTAGACCAATAGTCTTGATGAACATTGATGCAAAAATCCTCAATAAAATACTGGCAAACCAAATTCAGCAGCACATTAAAAAGCTTATCCACCATGATCAAGTGGGCTTTATCCCTGGGATGCAAGGCTGGTTCAACATACGCGAATCAATAAATGTAATCCAGCATATAAACAGAACCAAAGACAAAAACCACATGATCGTCTCAATAGATGCAGAAAAGGCCTTTGACAAAATTCAACAACCTTCATGCTAAAAACTCTCAATAAATTAGGTATTGATGGGATGTATCTCAAAATAATAAGATCTATGACAAACCCACAGCCAATATCATACTGAATGGGCAAAAACTGGAAGCATTCCCTTTGAAAACTGGCAAAAGATAGGGATGCCCTCTCTCACCACTCCTCTTCAACACAGTGTTGGAAGTTGTGGCCAGGGTAATTAGGCAGGAGAAGGAAATCAAGGGTATTCAATTAGGAAAAGAGGAAGTCAAACTGTCCCTGTTTGCAGATGACGTGATTGTGTATCTAGAAAACCCCATTTTCTCAGCCCAAAATCTCCTTAGGCTGATAAGCAACTTCAGCAAAGTCTCAGGACACAAAATCAATGTGCAAAAATCACAAGCATTCTTATACACCAATAACAGACAAACAGAGAGCCAAATCATGAGTGAACTCCCATTCACAATTGCTTCAAAGAGAATAAAATACCTAGGAATCCAACTTACAAGGGACATGAAGGACCTCTTCAAGGAGAACTACAAACCACAGCTCAATGAAATAAAAGAGGATACAAACAAATGGAAGAACATTCCATGCTCATGGGTTGGAAGAATCAATATCGTGAAAATGGCCATACTGCCTAAGGTAATTTATAGATTCAATGCCATCCCCATCAAGCTACCAATGACTTTCTTCACAGAATTGGAAAAAACTACTTTAAAGTTCATATGGAACCACAAAAGAGCCCACATCGCCAAGTCAATCCTAGGACAAAAGAACAAAGCCGGAGGCATCACACTACCTGATTTCAAACTATACTACAAGGCTACAGTAACCAAAACAGCATGGTACTGGTACCAAAACAGAGATATAGATCAATGGAACAGAACACAGCCCTCAGAAATAACGCCACATATCTACAACTATTTGATCTTTGACAAACCTGACAAAAACAAGCAATGGGATAAGGATTCCCTATTTAATAAATGGTACTGGGAAAACTGGCTAGCCATATGTAGAAAATGGAAACTGGATCCCTTCCTTACACCTTATACAAAAATTAATTCAAGATGGATTAAAGACTTACAGGTTAGACCTAAAACCATAAAAACCCTAGAAGAAAACCTAGGCATTACCATTCAGGACATAGGCATGGGCAAGGACTTCATGTCTAAAACACCAAAAGCAATGGCAACAAAAGCCAAAATTGACAAATGGGATCTAATTAAACTAAAGAGCTTCTGCACAACAAAGGAAACTACCATCAGAGTGAACAGGCAACCTACAGAATGGGAGAAAATTTTCGCAACCTAATCTGACTCATCTGACAAAGGGCTAATATCCAGAATCTAAAAGAACTCAAACAAATTTACAAGAAAAAAACAAACAACTCCATCAAAAAGTGGGCAAAGGATATGAACAGACACTTCTAAAAAGAAGACATTGATGCAGCCAAAAAACACATGAAAAAATGCTCATCATCACTGGCCATCAGAGAAATGCAAATCAAAACCACAATGAGATACCATCTCACACCAGTTAGAATGGCCATCATTAAAAAGTCAGGAAACAACAGGTGCTGGAGAGGATGTGGAGAAATAGGAACACTTTTACACTGTGGGTGGGACTGTAAACTAGTTCAACCATTATGGAAGTCAGTGTGGCGATTCCTCAGGGATCTAGAACTAGAAATACCATTTGACCCAGCCATCCCATTACTGGATATATACCCAAAGGACTATAAATCATGCTGCTATAAAGACACATGCACACGTATGTTTATTGCGGCACTATTCACAATAACAAAAACTTGGAACCAATCCAAATGTCCAATAACGATAGACTGGATTAAGAAAATGTGGCACATATACACCATGGAATACTATGCAGCCATAAAAAATGATGAATTCATGTCCTTTGTAGGGACATGGATGAAACTGGAAATCATCATTCTCAGTAAACTATCGCAAGGACAAAAAACCAAACACTGCATGTTCTCACTCATAGGTGGGAACTGAACAATGAGAACACATGGACACAGGAAAGGGAACATCACACTCCAGGGACTGTTGTGGGGTGGGGGGGTGGGGGAGGGATAGCATTAGGAGATATACCTAATGCCAAATGACGAGTTAATGGGTGCAGCACACCAACATGGCACATGTATACATATGTAACAAACCTGCACATTGTGCACATGTACCCTAAAACTTAAAGTATAATAATAATAAAATTAAAAAAAAATACAGGAAAGTGCATAACATAAAGGCACAAAATAATGAATTATAAAGTAAACACCAAAGTCTCCACCACAGAAATAAAATTCTTCCAGCTTCCCTGTAGTTTTGTGTCGTCTATCTAGTCTTTTTTGGTACCTCTTGCTTAGCCTTCTTAATACTTTTACTATAAGGGTATACATCCATGAACATAATTTAGCAGGTGTTTGAACTTTTTATAAAAGTAATAATAGCATTTAGATTATTTTGTGCCTTGTGTCATTCAGCATTGTAGGATTCATCCACAATGTGCACAGACCTCTAGTTTATTTTTCCCTGCTGTATAATACTTCATTGTATGAATACATATATCAAAAATTATTTATTCCTTTATAGTTTTTTTTTTTTGAGACAGAGTCTTGCTCTGTTGCCCAGGCTAGAGTGCGATATAACAATCTCGGCTCACTACAACCTCCACCTCCGGGGCTCAAGCAATTCTCCTGCCTCAGCCTCCCCAGTAGCTGGGATTACAGGCACCCATCACAATGCACGGATAATTTTTGTATTTTTTTGTAGAGACGAGGTTTCACCATGTTGGCCAGGCTGGTCTCAAACTCCTGACCTCAGGTGATCTGCCCACCTCGGCCTCCCAAAGTGCTGGGATTACATGCATGAGCCACAGTGCCCAGCCAATCCTTTTATTGTTGAAGGACATTTAGGTTGCTTCTAATTTGTAGGCATTAAGAACAATGTTACTATAAACACTTACATAAATTATATATTAGATTTTAATACTCAAATGTAAAAACACTGCAAGAATTATGACTGAAAAATACTCATTTCACATTTCACCTTTTGACTCTGAACTTACCTGTCAAAAGCTCCTGGATAACGACCAAACTGTAACTTTCGGAAGGGAACAAATTTCCTGTCAATGTGTTCTTTAAGTCTCAAGTGGCCGTGCCAGAGGTAGTTGCCACTCCTCTCATGAAAGACTACCAAGTGGATCGCATGAGTGGCCAGTTTGCAGATATAGTGCAGGGGGATTTCAGTTCCAGAAAGTGAGTCTATCCCGTCTAGCCGGGGATCTTTACTCTCAATCTTTAGGCACTGAAATCCCATATTCTCAGCTATCCGAAACCAGCCTTCCTAGAACCAAAGAAGCATCAAACATCAAGAAACAACATTTAAACACTGAATACTTAAAGCCAAATACTAGTAGCAAAACGAAAGTGATTCTTGTATTGAACTTGAGACATATTTTTGTGCTAATCTGCTCTGTAAGAACATTTTTAAATGAGGGTGATGGGCAGAAGGTAGTGGTGGGAGAATAAAGGAAAGTAGCAAAAATACAAAGTATGTAGCAGGAAAGATACAGTCAAAGACTCTCTTTATGCGTTGGGCACCGTGGCTCGCCCCTGTAATCCCAGCACTTTGGGGGGCTGAGGCAGGTGGATCCCTTGAGCTCAGGAGTTTGAGACCAGCCTGGGCAACATGGTGAAACTCTGTCTCTACAAAAAATACAAAACAAAAAATTAGCCAGGGTGTGGTGGCATATACCTGTGGTCCCAGCTACTTGGGGGTCTGAGCCAGGAGGATCGCTTGAACCTGACAGATCAAGGCTGCAGTGAGCCAAGACGGTGCCACTGCACTCAAGCCTGGGTGACAAAGTGAGACCCTGTCTCAAAAAAAAAAAAAAAAAAAAAAAAAAACTCTATGAAAATTAATACAAATCCCTTCCTTGGAATGAGAATGCTCATGTTAGCGTTTTCTAGTTAGTTTCTATAAAGTAAATGTTGATTTAAGGACAGCACTTAAAATTAAACTTGTAATTCTTAATTTAACTTTTAATAACCTTTATCTTCAAAAGTACTTCAAAAAAGTAGTTCATCTCATAGTTAACATCCCAACATCTTAAAATACTACCATAATAGAACACCATCGTAATGCAAATCATTAGAAATTAACAAACATACTGTAAGACAAGGTTCATTTTCCAACATCATTTGTTTCATTATCAACTGTAATGTTCCCTTCTTCCCTTTTCTTTCTTGGTACACCTTAGAAGTAGAAAGCACTGACTGAGGGTGAGGGTAGCCAATTCAGAGAAAGACACTACTGAATAGAATAAAAGAAAGGCATTATCAGCTGACGAATTCAGGAAATATTTAAAAGGCCGGCCAGAACTTGAGAAGAATGTGACCTTGTGTTATAGGAGGAAAGACTGACAGACAAAATAGGCAGAATTACGATATGGTTTGCTTTCTTATAACCATCAGCAAGAGAAGTAAAGAACAAAATAGTTGCTCTGATCAATTGGTGTAAAGGCCTAGGTCAAGGTTGTGCTGCAAAAGTCCACTCCCAGTAGCCTTGGCAGAGGTTTGCTCACTTTATGGTAATGGCATTAATAAAGAAAAATCACATGCAAATGGAGTCTTTCATTATTAGATCCAACAATCTGATTAGCTCCACATTGGGGGATGTTTTAGGGAGGACTATCCAAGGGCTCCTGAATCTCTTGAATAGTAGGATGTCATATGTACAAAATGATAAACTTTTGGGAGGCTGAGGCAGGTGGATCATCTGAGGTCAGGAGTTCAAGACCAGCCTGGCCAATATGGTGAAACCCCGTCTATACTAAAAAAAAATACAAAACTTAGTCACGCGTGGTGGCATGCGCCTGTAATCCCAGCTACTCAGGAGGCTGAGGCAGGAGAATCCCTTGAGCCTGGGAGGCGGAGGCTGCAGTGAACAGAGATTGCACCACTGCACTCCAGCCTGGGTGACACAGCGAGACTCCATCTCAAAAAAAAAAAACAAAAACAAAAAAAACCAACACAAACAAACAAAGAATACACTTGAACCCATGTGCTGATTCTGGGTATGGCTGAGCTTTTGCTTCTTCCTCTGACTATGGTAGTATCAGTTTTGCCAGTGGTGGCATATTCCCCTTCTTCTAAAATAGTGGTTCTCAAGGCAAGTGGGACTGTACCCAACAGACATTTTAGAAATTTGGGGGGATATTTTCGGTTTATCATAATGATAAACTGGCATTTAGGGTCCTAGGCCAAGAACATTAGACATCCTACAATCCAAAATATGAAAATCTATCTTGTGTACTATGTAATTTCAAATGTCCTGTCAGATAATCACATAGTGAAAAACTTGTTTATAATTGTCTGAGCCTTTATTTCTCAGGAATACAATAGTCATGTCAATGGAGAGACAATTTTACTTTTTTGTTGTTGGAAACTTGCTCACTATTTTGGAAAATCATATTGCCAACAACAATATCATTCATAGTATGAGGTTATATTTGTAGCTACCACATTCTGTGATCCTACTTCTAAATACAAGCATCTGAATTACTTTATTATGTCTTCCAGTATAGTTATTCTGGAGCATCTGCACACTGTAATATATATCGTTTCCTTTTATTTCTAGGTTATATTATAGTTAATACATTATATTGATTTGGGGAATTATGTATATAGGAGGGTTATAATTTCTATGAACTTCATTTGGGGAATATAAAGGGACAGTATAAAATATTCTTTGTAAAAATAAGCCTTGTAGGCTTTTTCTATGAGATATCAAACAGTTCAACAGAAATGACCTAAAAATACTGATATTGAGAAGTCTCCCCCAGCAAAAAAGCAGAATCTTTCTTCTCATCTTCCTGTTGTGAACATGGATGTGATATCTGGAGCTATGACAGTTATCCTGTGATAATGAGGTAAATGAATAAAGAATTTCAGAGACACAAGTCCCGACATCAGTGGCTAGCTAAACTAATATCAATAGCCACTAACCTTTTAACCTCTCATTATATAAGAAAAAGAAATTCCCTATTTGCCTTAGTGATTAGTTATATTGTTATTTATAGCTGAAAATATTCCTGATACAATTTATAAAGTGTTTTAGGAAAATTTTTTAATGTTTTACATTTTAAACTAGCCTAAACCCATACTATTTTGTAAAAAGAGACACATTCCATTATCTGAAAGCAAGTCACTTACTTCATTCTTCCATAGGTGATACTGCAGTGCAAATGCAGTAAAGTCTCTTGGAACACAGAAAAACTTGCATTGTGAAGTGGAGCCATGAGAAGTATTTTTGACTTGTTCAAAGTTCTTATTAATCAATTCCAATATCAAAGGATCAATAAGAAACACTGGTACATTTTGGTTGGATGTTAACATAATAAATTTTTTAACTGCACGCTGTTTGAGAGAAAAAGAATTCTCGTAATTCCAGTAAGCCAACACAACAGCCTATTTTATAACATTTTAATTCATTAATTGTATAAGAATGCAGAGTATTTACCCAATAGATACCATGCTTATCATTGTGCTAAAAAATACAAATGATTAAATAGCACATATGGTCTCTGCTCTCAATAAGCAGTCTTCTAAGAAAGATGAACATTTTCAATATAAGGTGAAATATGCTATAATAAAAACATATACAACATATTATAAAAGTACAGACCAGTAAGCTAGAAATTCATCGTACATCAAAAGGATAAGAAATTTCACAGAGGAAGTGGTATCTGACATGAAAATGTGGGGCTTACAAAATTATTCTCTTAGTATTAGCTAAATCTTTTCAAGCAAAATTGAGAGAACTATCTGTCAGCTTTTAAAAATCAGTCTTGTTAATCTTTCAAAAACAAAAATCAGTTGTTTGTACCATTTTTCTTCATATCTGTAATGCTGCTTAATAATCTTTCTAAGCAAAAGACTCAGACCAAAATACTCTGCCTGCTTGATGACTGCCATATATAATGTGCTTTTCTAATACCGCAATATTTCAAAATATAACTGCTGGGTAGTAAGTTACTGAAAAAAAAAAACAAAAAACAAAAATTCAACAGTAGAATGAAAACAGACTAAATCATACTTAGGAATAAGTAATACCTAAGAACAGCAAGGATAAACAGAATATCAGGCATACACTATTGCTTAAAAGCCTACTTCAATGAAAGCAAGACTTAAAGGAATGTTTGCCTATCAAAAAGGTGCTTCATGAAATTAAGAATAAATTCTTATTCAGAAAATCTGAAGGAACTCATAAAAATATATACAAGATACATAAATAGACAAAATATCAATTTTAAGGATAAAGAATGAGATAAAGCTAAGAATCAGTCTCATTTGTTTTTAGCGTAGAGTATTATGCAAATGCCAAGAACACAATAATCTCTGCCTTATAGGGGTTTATTACCTCAGTGTAAGAAACAGCTAAGTAAAAAGTTAAGAAAAACAATGTTACACCAAAAAATTCAACTTAGATGACACAAATTTCTTTAAACATACAACTTAACAAAACTACCACAAGATGAAACAAAATCTGAATCGCCCTATACCTATTAAAGAAACTGAATTTGTTAGAAAAAAAAAAAAAAACTGCCCTCAAAACAACAAGGAAAAACTTCAAACTTAGACAGTTCCCTGGTGAATTCTATCATTTTTAAGGAAGAATACCAATTCTACAAAAACTTTCTCAGAAAATGGAGCAGGAGAAAATACTTCCTATCTGATTTTAAGAGGCCAGTGCAATACTTAATAGCAAAACTTCTCACGCTTGTAATCCCAGCATTTTGGGAGGTCATGGCAGGTGGATCACCTGAGGTCAGGAGTTCGAAACCAGCCTGGCCAACATGGTGAAACCCTGTCTCTACTAGAAATACAAAAATTAGCTGGGTGTGGTGGCGTGTGCCTGTAGTCCCAGCAACTTGGGAGGCTGAGGCAGGAGAATCACTTGAACCCGGGAGGTGGAGGTTGCAGTGAGCCAAGATCACACCACTGCACTCCGGCCTGGGCGACAGAGAGAGACTTCATCTCAAAAAAAACAAAAAAAAACAAAACCTGATAAAGACATTACAAAAAAAAAGTATAGTCTACCATCCCTCATGAATATAACTAAAAAAAGATAAAAAAGGAAAGTAAATATCATGACCAAGTAGTATTTATCCTAGGAATAAAAGGTTACTTTAGCATTTGAAAATCAATCAATAAAATTTGACAAATCAACAGAAAAATGTAAAAAACTATGATAATTTCAATATAGAAAAAAGCATTTAACAAAATTCAGCATCTATTCATGATTTAAAACTTTCAGCAAACCAGGAATAAAATATGTCCTCAACCTGATGAAAGGCATGAACAAAAATCTATTACTGAGTTGTGTGGGAGTTCTTCATATATCTTTGATACCATCCCTTTGTGAGATACATGTTTTACAAATATTTTCTACTCTGTGGCATGCTTATTCATTTTCTTAATAGTGTTTTTTGATGAGTAGAAGTTTAAATTTTTAATAGTCCAATTTAGCTATTTTGTGTGTGTGTGTGTGTGTGTGTGTGTGTGTCTTTTAGGGTTATTGCTTTCTGTGCTTTATACTAGGAAAAAACAAGGAAGAAATGGTTTTGGAAGAAAGATGAACTACTACATAAGGTACTTTAATGTTTGTTGAATGGATCTCAGCTTGGTGTTAAATACAAATATGATGAACACACTTATAGCTTCATTACCATTATTAATATAAATACAGATTAGGTCAGGGTCAAGCAGAGATTCTATAACTCACCTTCTAAACACATCCTCCAAGTTGTTATCAATACAATCATTAATGCTCCTTGGAAACATGTCGAATTGATTCTAAATCCAATTAATTCTAAATCACTATTATCATCTGACCTTCAGTAATTCATTTGGTTTATAAGAATGAAAAACATCTTGCTGAAAAGAGATTACGCTGAGACCATAATAGCCTATTCATCTGTGTATTAAAATTTTATTAAAACCTAAAAAGTCTTGGCAGGACTTGTTCTTAGTAAAAGGCTAGTTCCTAATTATCATCATTTTCTTTTCTAAGTGCTCCCAAGTCATCTGTTTAATAACTCCATAAACATTGAGCCCTAGAATTTTACCAGGGCTCAATATCACACTATTGATGAGATTTCACCTTTTATTCCTTCTAAAAGAAGTATGTTAGTACTTCTCCTTGCTTGTGATTTTGCAAATACAGTGATTCATTGACCTCACTTACAATTTTTTTTAGTCCCCTCAATGTAAAAGAGTATAAAGAGAACTCACTGAATGTGGTAAGCTGCTCTTCAACTTTTTGCTTGCGTACCGTGGAAGTAAAGGCTTTGAAAAAAATCCATTATTTTCTCCTACCTCAAGGATCATTTCTTGAATGAAAAAGATAGAGTCACGCTACTTTTTTCTATTATTTTAAGCTTCAAATTTTTCACAAATTCCATTTTAAAATGTATCAGTGAACCTGCACCTTCTCCGACTGCTCTATTTACTAAAAGGTTTGGGAATGTTGTCAGAATGTTGTCAGTTAATATTGATAAAGGAAAACCTTTTATCCAACTGAAGCTACTACAGCTTTAAATTTTTTTCTGAAGTTGCTTTTCAGCATACAGATGAAGACTCTTAATAAATGGCAAACCTGAAAAATATATGTTTCTCTAAGTATCATCACATCTTATAATGTTAAAATGTATGATAGATCACCCCTGTTGCCTTTGGCTGTTAAATATTGAATTTTAAATCTCAGCAAATTACTTCAACCACAGGATGATAAATCTGGTCCAAGTATTACGTGTATGTGTTTCCTAAGGGTGGGATGGAGGTAGAGAAGGGTCACAGAGAAGCATACAAAATACCTCTTTTTAATTTAATCTAAAATCTTTATAACTGTGACTGGGTAGTATAAATTCCAAGTATATCATGCTTACCTTTATCCTCAGAATACTCTAAATTCACAGAGCAAAACAATTGCTATTTTTAATAAATTAAAAGTTTACATTGATACTTATAGACTAGAGAGCTGGGAAGCCTGATAATAGGATATCCCAGACTTTACTTTTAAACAGTAGTTCAAAATCTACTTGGTGTTAGCAATGATCTAAAATGACCACTGCTTGGTGATCTGAAAATCCACTTCTAATTTAAAGCGTTCCACATCTCTGGTTATAGAGAAGCCAAAGACTGAAGTGTATCAAGAAATATCTGGTCATTCCCATAATGTATACTAACAGAATAAATGTTGTGTTTTATTAGTAACCCAGCAATGTTTTTCTTTCTAAATTTAGTTTTAAAACATAGGAAAATATATTTTATCAATGTGTAGGTTCTGAAATTTATAAAACAAAACAAAGATATATTGTAAATATTGCTGGTTTCCCCTCATCTTATAAAGGAATATGTTGAATAGATTTTTATTCCTGATCATTACTTTTCCCTTATTCAAATAAATCTGATTCATATATTCATTCATTTAGGGAAACACCATAACTCAGTGAATGTGGGTTTTAGAGGCAGACAGAATCTGGTCTTACCAAATTATTAGCCAACTAAGCTTAATCTCTCTAAGTGAATTGAGAGTAACAATATTTACTCACTTCTTAAAGTTTCCATAAGGACTAAATAAGACATTGCATAAAGCACTTGGTAAAGGGCCTGTTCCTTACCTGCCACTACCAATCGGTCACCCACCACACAAGGTAGCTATTATTATTGTCATCATTCAACAAATACTTACAGAGTAAATGAATGAACGAAATGAACACTATAATTGAGAAATTTCTTGTTTATTCTACATACCCACTGTGTGCTATCAAATCCAATTCGGCTTCCTTTGGATTTTGACAAACCAGCTCCATTCTAGGAAGATAACAAAAGAACTTTTTAGTAAATTCAAAGCCCAGCATGCAACATTACATTTCAGTTAGGCGTGAGATTCAAAATATAATTAGCTTAAAAGCATTATCCAATATCTAATTTTCATATAGTCATGAGCTAAGAATTCTACATTTTTATGATATAAAAATCCAAGATGGAAAACATCGATAGATTTGTAGTAAGTTAATTAAGTTATTAAATAAGAAAGTAGACATGGTCAACATCTCTGAACCAATTAATTTCCATCAATGAATGGCAAACTTTTTGGAATTAGGGTTTGTCTGTTAACGTCTATGACTATATCTGCAATCTCAACATATCTCCAGATATAAAATTAGTGTTTGTAGACTTTGGCAAAGCGATACTATATAATGTTTATTGAGGAACTCGTGTGCTTGACACTTCCATATATGAATTATGTACACTCACTGACCCCTCACAACAATCCTGCAAGGTAAACATTATTATTTGCTTTGCAGATAGCACCAGTATGCACGCTTTACCTAACATACATTGTAATTTTGAACGTTGAAGTTTTTATAAAAAATATTTCAGGTCTAGAGCATCAGAAGAAAGAAAATTATTATGAGTTTTCATCTGATAGCCCCAAAATACTTTAAGAGGAGAAAGAATGTCTGATGTTCTAGAGACAAAAGGAAGAATGTTTCAAGCTTAAAGAAGATCCAAATAAGTTTCTTATGCCTTGAGTGCATACTTTATCTATAAGCTATAGATGGGAGGATGCTGAAGAACAATTAGAATAGCCTCACCCTAAAAATGAAATGTGCTCCAAGTTCCTAAACCTCATTTCCCCATCAACCTCACATTCAAGGGTGGGGACCAAATCCAATCCATCTTTGTATCACCAGTAGTACCTAGGATAGTGCTTGATGATTTTTATAGCTTAGTAAAGGTTTGTTAATTGGAAGGAGAGAGGAAGGGATGGATGAATATACTAAGTAGTTAAGACAGAGCCAGAATTGGTCACTCCTCACAAGCTCTGCAACTTAGCCAATAACATTTTAATACTAAGGGATGTTTGAGAAAAAAACAACTGTAATATTCAAACCTGAAAAGAGACTGCAAACATTGTAACACAGCTACTTCTTCACCTTAGTCCTACATTAGTTGATTAGACTATATTTCTGAGCTGTTCAATTTGCTAAGTTTGGGATAAGCAAATTTCTAGTGAACTAGCATGTTATTTTTATAATAGCTTTATTGAGATATAATTCACATACCATAAAATCTGCCTTTCTAAAGTGATTTTTAGTATGTTTAGAGTTGTGCAACTATTACCACTAATTCCAGAATATTTTAATCACTCCAAAAAGAAACTATATTCCTATTAACAGCCACTCCTCTTTCCTCCTCCACACAGCCCCAATCATAACACTAATTATCTTCTCTGTGGATTTGCCCATTATGGACACTACATAAAAATGGAATCATAAATGTGGTCTTTTACATCTGGTTTTTCACTGAGCATGATGTTTTCAAAGTTCATTCATGCTGTGGCATGTATCAGTACTTCATTTCCTTTTATGGCTAATATTCCACTGTATATTCATTCATTAGTTGATGAACATTTAGGTTATTTCCAGCTTTTGGCTATTATGAAAAATGCAATCAGAAATATTCATGTTTCATAATCATTCTCTTGTTTACACTGACAACTTACCTCCATCTGACTTCATTTTACTTGCTCAGCAAAGGCCAACTTTCTACTTATTCTGCACCTGCAACTGTGCAGCTAATGTGGCTGCTGACTGATATCACTTTATTATTATTATTATTACTATTATTATTGAGACAGGGGTCTATGTTGCCCAGGCTGGAGTGCAGTGGCGTGATCATGGCTCACTGCAGCCTCAACCTCCCAGACTCAAGTGATACTCCTACCTCAGTCTTCCTAGCAGCTGACACTATAGAGGCATGCACTACCACACCCAGCTAATTTTTGTATTTTTCGTAAAGACAGGTTGTCATCATATTGCCTAGGCTGGTCTCAAGTGATCCACTTGCTTCCGCCTCCCAAAGTGCTGGGATTCCAGGTGTGAGACACCATACCTGGCTGATGTCACTTTAAATTCATGACTACTAATCTCAAGTGGGGCTTTAATTCTGCCCAGAAATCATACTACATTCCCCTTGTGTATTAACTGTCTCATTCTCCTAGATGACTTTTCCCCCTCTTTTTTCTAACACCTCCCTATTCTATCTTTCAACTTATGGCATTGCTTTCTATTTCACTGAGAAAAAAGAAATTTGAAAATAATTTTCAAAAGCCCCCACCACGTCTTCCCACCTACTGTACAAGAATTATATCCATATAATACGCCTTCCCTTCTGTCATAACAGATGAATTGTCTATGTTCCTATCTAAGGCCAGCCTCTCCACTTACGCACTAAATCCCATCCCCCCTTGACTGGACAAAGACATTGCTCCAGCAATTTTTCTAGCTCTGATGGATCATTCCCATCAGTATATAAACATGACTATTATTTATTCCATCTTAAAACACTAATAATTAAAACAAAACACAAAAACTTCTCAACTCCTCTTTTCCCAAAGAACAACTTTCTGTCCCCCATTACAGCAAAACTCCTCATGGGTTGTCTCTTCTCATTGCCTCCAATTCCTCTCCTCCCATGAACTCACTTCATTTTAAATTCACTCTGCTGAGCATCATCAAGATCACCAATGACCTGAACATTGGTAAATCCAATGGTCAATTATCAGTACTTATCTTATTTGATATACCAAGAATTGTTGACAACCTCTGCCTCACTGAAACACTTCATTCACTTAGCGCTCTGTATCTCCATATTTCTGTTTTTTTCTCTATTTCTCTGGCTACTTCTTTAACTTGCTGGTTCTTCCCACTTCCCTGATGTGTTGGAGGGTCCCAAAGCTCAGATGTTGACACTTTCTCTCTCCCCCGTTAAAAATCTATATTCACTTCCTTAGTATCTCATCTAGTCGTATGGCTTTAAATACCATCTATATGCTTACAACACTCAATTTGTATTCCCAACCCACTCTACCCAGACTTATATATCCAATTGTCTATTCACCTTCTTCATTTGAACGTCAAATAGGCACCTGATGTGCTCTGGATCTGTGCCCCACCAAATCTCATACTGAATTGTAATCCCGTGTTGGAGGCGGTACCTGGTGGGAGGTGACTGCATCGTGTAAACAGTTTCTTGTGACTGGTTTAGCACCATCCCTTTGGTGCTGTTCTTGTGATAATGAGTGAGTGAGTTATCCTGAGATCTAGCTGTTTAAAAGACTGTAGCATCTCCTCCCTCTCTCTCTTCTTTCTGCTCCAGCCATATGAAGTGCTGGTTCTGCCTTCATCTTCTGCCATGATTCTAAGTTTCCTGAGGCCTCCACAGAAGCCAAGCAGATGCCAGTATCATGCTTCCTGTACAGCCTGTAGAGCCATAAGCCAATTAAACTTTTCTTTATAAATTATCCAGTCTCAGGTATTTCTTTATAGCAATGCAAGAACAGATTAACTACAGAAAATTGATACCAGGAAAGCAGTATTGCTGTAAAGTTATCTGCAAATGTGGAAGTAACTTTGGAACTGTGTAATAGGCAGAGGGAAAGTTTGGAGGGCTCAGAAGAAGACAGGAAGATGAGGGAAAATTTGAAACGTCCTAGAGACTTGTTGAATGGTTGCGATGAAAATGTTTATAGGGATATGGACGATGAAGTCCAGGCTGAGGGGATCTCAGATGTAAATCAGGAACTTATTGGGAGGTGAAGCAAAGGTCACTTTTGTTATACCTTAGCAAAGAACCTGGCTGCATTGCACCCTGGCCCTAGAGATATGTGAAACTCTGAACTTGAGAGTGATAGTTGAGGGTATGTGGAAGAAGAAATTTTTTTTTTTTTTTTTTGAGATGGAGCCTCTCCCTTTCACCCAGGCCGGACTGCAGTGGCGCTATCTCAGCTCACTGCAACCTCCACCTTCCAGTTTCAAGCAATTCTCCTGCCTCAGCCTCCCAAGTAGCTAGGATTACAGGCACCCACCACCACGCCTGGCTAATTTTTGTATTTTTAGTAGAGACAGAGTTTCACCATGTTGGCCAGGCTGGTCTTGAACTCCTGGCCTTGTGATCCACCCACCTCAGCCTCCCAAAGTGCTAGGATTATAGGCATGAGCCACCATGCCCAACCCAGAAGAAGAAATCTCTAAGCAGCAAAGAGTTCAAGATCTGGCCTGGCTGCTTCTAACCTATACTCAAATGTGTGAGCAAAGAAATGACATAAAATTGGAACTTATATTTAATAGGGAAGCAGGGCATACCTGTTTAGAAAATTTGCAGCCTGGCCATGTGACAGAAAAGAACAGTCCATTTTCAGGGGGAATTCAAGCAGGCTACAGAAATTTGCATTAGCCAAGACAATGGGGAAAAGGCCTTGAAGGAATTTCAAAGACCTTTGAGGCAGCCCCTCCCATCACAGGCCTGGAGACCTGCAGGGAAGAATAGTTTGGTGGGCCAGGCCCAGTGCCTGCCACCCTGAGTAGCCTCAGGACACTGCTCCCTGCATTCCAGCTGCTCTAGCTCCAGCCATGGCTCAAAGGGGCACCGGTACAGCTCAGGGTGCTGCTTCAGAGGGTGCAAGTTGTAACTAGGTGCACACAGTGCAAGAGTTGAGGCTTAAGAGCCTCCACCTAGATTTCAGAGGATGTATGGAAAAGCCTGGATGTCCAGGCAGAAGCCTGCTGCTGACGAAGCCCTCATGGAGAACCTCTACTAGAACAGTGTGGAAGGGAAATGCAGGGTTGAAGCTCCCATAGAGAGTCCCCACGGGGGCACTGCCTAGTGGAGCTGTGAGAAGAGGGCTGCAGTCCTCCAGATCCCAGAGTGGTAGATCCACCAGTAACTTGCACAGTACACCAGGAAAAGCTGCAGGCACTCAATGCCACCCCACGAGAGCAGTTGTGGGGGCTGAACTCTGCAAAGCCACAAGGTCCAAGCTGCCCAAGGCCTTGGGAGCCCACCCCTGTGTCCTCCTGGACATGAGACATGGAGTCAAAGAGATTATTTTGGGGTTTTAAGACTTAAAGAGTAACCTGCTGGGTTTTGGACTTGCATGGGGCCTGTAGCCCCTTTCTTTTGGCCAATTTCTCCCTTTAGGAACAGGAGTATTTGCCCAATGACTGTACCCCCATTGAGTCTTGGGAGTAACTGACTTGTTTTTGATTTTACAGGCTCATAGGTGGAAGGGACTTGCCTCATCTCAGATGAGACTTTGAACTTTTGAGTTAATGTTGGAATAAGTTAAGACTTTGAAGGACTGTTGGGAAGGCATTATTGTATTTTGCAATGTGAGAGGATCATGAGATTTGAGGGGCCAGGGGCAGAATAATATGGTTTAGATCTGTATCCCCACCAAATCTCATGTCAAATTGTAATCCCCAGTGTTGGAAATGGGGCCTAGTGGGAGGAAATTGGATTGTGGGGACAGTTTCTCATGAATGGTTTAGCACCATCCTCTTGGTGCTATTCTTGTGATAGGGAGTGAGTGAGTTCCCCTAAGATCTGATTGTTTAAAAGTGTGTAGCATCTCCCCACTCTCTCTTTTCCTCCTGCTCTGGCCATGTGAGGTGTGGGCTCCCCCTTCACCTGCTGTCATGATTCTAAGTTTCCTGAGGCCTCCCCAGAAGTTGAGCAGATGCTGGCATCATGCTTCCTGTATAGCCTGCAGAACCATGAGCCAATTAAACCTCTTTTCTTTATAAATTACCCTGCCTCAGGTATTTCTTTATAGCAATGCAAGAACAGATGAATACAGCACCTTAAATTTAAAATGTACAAAAAGACTCCTGATTTTCACCATTCCTCAAACTTGCTCTTTCCAGTCTTATCCATCTCAGTAAACAGCAATTTTGCCATTCCAATTACTTAGGACAAAAATACTAGAGTTATCCCTGATTCGCTTCTGTCACTCTAATACCCTACATCTAACCCATCAACAAATCCTGAAAACTCTACTTTCCATTTTTCACCAACTCTACCATCAACTCTCTTGTCCAAATCATTATCATCTCTTGTGTAAATTACTAGAATAGCCTTCTAACTGGTCTCTCTGTGTATTAATCCGTTTTTCACGCTGCTGATAAAGACATACCTGAGACTGGGCAATTTACAAAAGAAGTTTAATGAACTCACAGTTCCAAGTGGCTGGGGAGGCCTCACAATCATGGCAGAAGGTGAAAGGTACATCTTACACGGCAGCAGACAAGAGAGAATCAGAATCAAGCAAAAGGGGAAATCATCAGATCTCCCCTTATAAAATCATCAGCTGTCATGAGACTTATTTGCTACCACAAGAACAGTATGGGGGAAACCACCTCCATGATTCAATTATCTCCCACCAGGTCCCCCCACAGCACATGGGAATTATGGGAGCTACAATTAATGATGAGATTTGGGTGGGGACACAGCCAATCTATTCTCATCACAGTGGCCAGACTACTTGTTTTAAAACAATAGTCAGATCATGTCACATAACTCAAAACCTTCCTATGTTTCCCAGTCTCACTCAGGATAAAACTCAAAGTCCTTATAATGGCTTACAAGACCCCAAGTAATAGGAAACTCTAACCTTACCCACTATTCCCCCCATCACTAATTTGTCTACAGCCACATTGATCTCTATGCTGTTCTCAAAACTGGTAGACATATTCCTGCCTCAGGGCTTTTGTACTTTCTTTGTTTTCTACCTAGTATGCTCCTACTTTAGACATCAAAATACTCATTCTCTTTGAACAGGTTGTGTCGTCTATTTGTAATGACCTTTCCATCCTTCTTCACCTGAAGAACTCCTCATCCTACAAAACCAACTCAAATTATTATTTCATCCATGAAATATTCAGTAACAGTCCCAAGTATGTTATTCAGTAGTCCTCTTCCCTGTACCTACCTAAGTTTGAAGGGTCAAGGTTAAGGACATTGGAGGGTCCAGTTTTATAGGGCCTGAAGATTATATCATTTTGCTAGTACTCCCCCACTTTTTTTTTTTTTTTTTTGAGACAGAGTCTCACTCTGTCACCCAGGCTAGAGTGCAGTGGCATGATTTCAGCTCACTGCAACCTCTGCCTCCTGGGTTCAAGCGATTCTCCTGCCTCAGCTTCCTGAATAGCTGGGATTACAGGCAGGCATACGCCACCACACCCAGCTAATTTTTGTATTTTTGGTAGAGATAGGGTTTTGCCATGTTAGCCAGGCTGGTCTTGAACTCCTGACCTCAGGTGATCCACCCGCCTCGGCCTCCAAAAGTGCTGGGATTACAGGAATGAGCCACCATGCCCAGTCACTGGCTCTTCTTAAGAAAGAATGTAAAAATATCTTTTGCAAATGTTACAAAAATAAATAGCTTTGTAAACATATTCCTAAGGCCCCTGCAAATTCCCTGCAAGTGAGGGGCCCTGAAGTTTAAATTTCATTATCTTACCGTTTAATCAGTCTCTGGAGAGCAAGAGTTATTGGCACCCAGTGGCAGCTACAGTGGCTGCAACTATAGCTATACAAGAAGATGCAGTCGCTGTCAACCAATGACCCTACAAGTAGAGAACCAAGAGAATAAATAATCTCACCTCTCTTTCTTCCCAGTTTGCAATCTCCAGCTGTATCCCATTGGCTGAACCCAACTGGAAACCAAAGGGCAAGGGAGCTCAGCTAATATAATCCATAAAGGTCTGCCTCCCCAAGCACAGAGTATGGTAAAGAGAGAATTTGGAGAGCAAACAGAGTATATCCAGCATGCTATGCTAAGAAGTTTGGTTCTTACTCCATAGGTATACTATGCAGAGAATAACTTGGATCAGATCTGCATCTAAGAAAAATATCCCTGACAACAGTACAGAAGAAAGATTAAAAAGGCTAGATACTAGGGAACAGAAAAGTTATGAAGTGTGCTTTGAAAAAAGAAGTAACATATATTGTTACTGTTTTTTTATATGTCTCTTTATGTTTCTTAACCTCTCTCCCCTTCATTCCCAAAATTTCCCAGTTTGTGAGTTCCCAGACAGAAGGATTGAACTTCATTCATCATTAGTTTCATAGCCTATTACTGTGGCACATAGTAAGCTTTCAACAAATACTTGACAAATGAATGGCAGAATGTTCAGAAAGAAATGCCATATAATGTCAACCGGTTAAAAAAAACCTGAAAATTTTCTGACACACTGCCTATGGGATATTTGGAGTAAAAATTTATGGGAAATGAATAAATGAGTAAACAGATGGAATCAGATGCCAACAACAACTGGTAGAAAAAATCTGGTAGCAACTGAACTCTAGTGATAACTGGGTCAAATAAAGATACATTATCAAAGAAAAAGCACCCAGAAAGTAGGAGGTGAAGATTTAAGAAAAAATCCTATCATTTTTGAAATGCAGTATCCAACAGTGTTTCTTACAGAAACCCTCAAACCAAATTCCTAATTCAGCATGATCATTAATTATGCTCATATAGAATCAAACAGTAGTACTTTTAGAAAAAATTAAGTCTTCAATAACTGATCTTTTTCAATTGCTTATAAGCTTGCAAACCTAAGGATCAGAAACACTGGCCATTGCAAATTCCACAGCCCTCCAGATAGCCTTCCACTTCTGCCTCTCAGTGTTTCTCCTTTCAGTAGAAACATTTCTCTCATATTTACTCCCAAGCCACTGAAGTTCTTAGATTTATTAGTGAATCACTCATAAATGTGACCTGAAATGGTAGAAAAGCTGTGATTCTTAATAATCAAAACTGGCCAGAAAACCTACAAACCTACACAGCCTAATGTTTGCGAATAAATGAAAAAATAAAAAGACTAAAAAAAACACCCTTCAATTCTAATGAAAGAAATTATATCGCATTTCTCCTGGATAATAGCAGGAGTGAGAGAGGGTGGTAGAAAAAGTGGGGCAGTAGTATTTATTAAAGTTTACCACATTAGATCAAGCTATCAAATATAATATTCTTCCTCCAGAGATGACCTATATGTTAGACTTGCGGGCAAAATGGAAGGAGCCCAAAAGTCAAAAAAGACAAAGGGAAAATCGTATTTCTTGCATAATTTTAGCAAGTAACTAACCAACTAAAAATATGCAAAAGCCTTTGTTGAACATTATCTAAATGGCTACAAGACTAATTTCCATTTCTAATAATGGCATATAAAAATGTTCACTGTGAATGACTACTGCCAAACTTAAAATCCAAACTCCCCTTTCAACTCCCTCCTCCTTCCTTCTAACCAAACATACATAGGCTACTAAATATAATGCAAAATAAGATATCTCAGCACCCAATTCTATAAGTGGGCTCCTAGATAATGCAAACAGCTGATTACTGCAGGCACTGGTGCTGCTTATTGGACTAAGTCAAGAACAGAAAAAAGGCTTGGATCACTCAGTGCCTAATACAAACAGTCCATTGGCTTTGTCTTCCCTCCACATAGGCATAAATATTTGACGATTTTCTGTTGTGCTACAGCATTCCTTAAAGCCATCTCATTTCATATCATATCACTAATTTCTTTTGAACAAATTTATATTTACATGTTGGAATAGCTGTATGAATAAATACAAGTTTTAGGACCTGACTGGCAATCTTGAACTTAAGAAACTTAACATATCTGGACCCCAGTTAACTTGGTTTATGAAAAAGTAAAAAATAAAAGCTTATTGGGACACTATAATAACTTAATACAATTTTATTTGTCAAACTGCAATGTAAACCTTAAAAGTACTAGAAAATGTAAGCTACTAATAGTTATCATCTACCATGTATCAGACACTAAGACATATCATATACATTATCTCAACCAGCAATGTTGCCATTAGACCCATTTAAAGAAACTGGTGCTCAAAGTGACTTGCTGAAAGCCAAACAATTGCATGAGGACGATGATGTAGCCCCCGAACTCAAAAATTATTGCTACTGCCATGTCTATCAAATTATGAGTTTCTTGAGTAGGGCCTGTGTTCTATTTATCTCTGTATTCCTAAGTACACTGTGTAAGACGAGTGATCAATAAATACGGATTAAATGAGCACACACAATTATGATCATACTATCCTGTTAGTTGCATAAAAACAGTGAACAATGAAAATTCTCTTCAGGGTCCTAGAAACATGTCCTTTCCATTCTGGTGTGAGCTGCAAGCCAATTACTTGAAAGTTGGCGCCCACAGACAATGCTCACAAGGACACTACATTAAAGCAGTTTGTATTTGCAAGATCTGAAGGGTTGTTCTGAAATCTGAACAGTCAGTTCTACCCATCTACGAAATTTTAGCAGACCCAATAAATACAATATACTAGTTCTTTATCTTCAATGCTAACATGATAACTGGATTATTCAGATCCCATGTGGAGGATCATGGAAAAGCTAGGCTTGTCTAACCAGCTAGGACCAAGAGTAATTCTGTGCTAAGGCCCTCAAAATGGTTAAAAGTAAGTCTCCTTAAACTCCAAGGTAGCAAATACTAGAGTATTCTTTCCTGAAAAGCCTGAAAGCTTTGCAGTCCTTCTTACCACGGTGCTGCAGGCATTTACTGCTACTAAATTTGGGTTGGAATCAAAGATAAAATCAATTTTTCATCCCTATCTCTAACACATAATCTCAAGGGTCTCTGAAAATCACCTTGAAGTTCAAGGATGACTTAGAATCTTCGTTTTTATGTTGATGACGCTAACCTATAATTTCACCCTGATCAAGACTATGATTCTGTACTCTTTGGCTACCAAATCCAACATTTAATTGAACTATAAATAATTTTTACATGAATTTATTTATCTAAGCATATCCCACAAAACACTGCTCATTGAACAACGGAGGAATGCAATTTAGATATAATCAGTAAACAAAGCTAACAATAGTTCAGGTTCTCTTCCTATGTCAGAAGAAAACCATTAGAAAACTGAGGATGCATCTATACTTCATTAAAGTTTGAGTTCAAAAACGCTGCGTATAAGTGAGATTTAGAAGTTTAACAAAAACCCAAAAGCTTAAAAATTTTCCACAATGACATTGAAATAAATTTAAAAGTTGGTATCTTTAGCATCGAATTAGTCTAACTATGCTTACTATTTTTATTTTACGTATGTACATATTTATTTATTTTTTGAGACAGGGTCTCCCTCTCTTGCCCATCCTGGAGTGCAGATCTTAGCTCACTGTAAACTCAAACTCCTGGGCTCAAAGGGATTCTCCCACCTCAGTCTCCCAAGTAGCTAGGACTACAGGCATGCACCACCATACCCAGCTAATTTTCTTATTTTTAGCAGAGATGAGATCTCACTATGTTGCCCAGGCTGGTCTTAAATTCCTGGGCTCAAGCGATCCTCTCACCTCAGCTTCCCAAAGTGCTGGGATTACAGGCAGGCACCTGGTCTCCTTACTATTTTTAAATAAAGCATTTTTTTTTTTACCTACTGGCATAGAGAAACTACTTGTATTCCTTACAGCTAGTATGCTGTTTTCACACTATAACATAAAGGAAGCACCTATACTCTCATCAGCATCTGTCCCAAGTTAAATTATAAATATTGGGCAGGAAGAAACCACCTCATTGTTTCTATCGCCTTGGCAAAATACTCTACAAATTGTGACTTTTAAATAACAGTTTCTGAATTCATGAGTAAATTTAAAAATTCCATTTTAAAGGATACAATTACTAGGCTTCAAATGGTTTAATATAATTTCCATATATTAAAAAAAAAAATTTTAAGACACGGTCTCCCTGTATCACCCAGGCTGGAGTGCAGTGGCGCAATGACAGCTCACTGCAGGCTTGAACCTCCCAGGCTCAAGTGATCCTCTCACCTCATCCTCTTGAATAGCTGGGACTACAGGCACACGCCACCATGCTGGGCTAATTTTTGTATTTTTTGTAGAAATGGGGTTTCGCCATGGTGCCAAAGCTGGTTTCAAACTCTTGGGCTCAAGCAATCTGCACACCTCAGTATCCACAAATTCTGGGATTACAGGTGTGAGCCACTGCACCCACTCCATATATTTCAATAAAATACAAATAATCTGTGATATTTTAGAACTTAGATGTTATAATGTCTACCTATTATCAAAAGTAAACATAAAAAGTAAGAATCTAGTATGAATAATGAACTTTGTAAAATTAACGGTATATAAAGGTTACCTGAACTTTAATTACATACTACTTCTGTTCAAAGATTATATTTTCTTTAACGAATAAGGCATTATTACTAAGGCAGTTTGTATGGTATGGACACAATACAACAAATACTATTTTTCATTATAAAATTTAAAAAAATAATAGCAAATTTTTACTGGTTTCTTTCTGTATAACATGCATTGTTCCAAACAGTTTATGTATATCAATTCATTTAAGCTTCACAAGTCTACGAGGTGGTACTGTTACTGCCTCCCATTTTGTAGATAAGGAAACAAAGGCATTTAGAAGTCAAGTAATTAACTCAAGATCCCACAGCTAATAAGCAGTATAGATGAGGTTTAATCTCAAACTGATGTTCATGCTCTCAACAACTATGTTACATTGCCACCAAGGGAAAAGGGTCGAGACAGCAGTTCTTTATTAGAATTTAATATATAATTAAGATGGGATTTTTAAAGCAATGGGTAATTCAATAAGGGATATTGGGACAATTGGTTAATCACTGGGGAAAAATGTTAAGTTGGATGTCTAATTCATACCTCATACTAAAATAAATTCAATTTACTGAAAAAATTTAAACATTAAATAGACAAAAATACAGTTAAATATTCCCATAATCTTGGGCTAGTTATAACATAAAAAACAGATGCCCTAAGGAAAACAGATCTTGACATCTGTCTACTTATACATTAAGTACTAATTTATTGAGGGAGTACATCATGAATATAAAGTTAAAAGGCAAATTACAAGTCAGGAAAAATATTTGAAATATATATGATGAAGGCTTAATATTCTTCAAACTATAAAGAACAGCTACAGAAAAAGACAACATCATCAGGAACATATATGAAAGACACAAATAAGAAGAAGTAAGAATACAACTAAAAAGAACCAATATACATATGGAAAGATGTTTAACCCCACTAGTAATCAAAGAAATGACCTCTAATAGAGTTGAATAGCTTTCCATTTCTGAATATTACGAACACTAAAAATTAATGAATGAGGTTTTGGGGTAGACTCCTCAGGTTCACATTCCATCTCCCCCACTTAATAACTATGTGATATTGGGAAAATTAGTAAATCTCTCAAAATCTCAATGTTTTTGCTAGAAAAACAGGAAGAACAAGATCTACTCAACTTGTTGTTTTAAGAATTAAATGTTGGCAAAGTGCTTCGCATAGGGCCTACTCAATCAAGCACATCAAAAAATGTTAGCTGCTATGGCAGACACTATAGGTAAGCTGACCTGACACCCATTCCCAAAACCCTTCTCTTTTGCAATCTCTATTATAGAGGCTAGAAAAGCCAAATAACAATAGTAAAACCTTACTTCCCCAGATTCTCTTATATTTGGGAATCTGCTGGCCACTGTCACAAAAGTAGAAGCCTGCTAGATCACACTATTACTTCTTCTAGCCTTGACTGTAACACAGGAAATACCAAGAGAATTTTAGAGGCTCTAGACTTACAGATACGGACAGATAATTCCTCTATTTGTTTAAGCTACTATTAGCCAGCCATCTCTAACTGAAACAGATGCCATTATTATTGTTATTCCTATTTATGAAAAGATATGAGAAATCAGGCATACTACTTATCCTTATGAAGGATAACTTTGTAATACATAACAAAAATCTAAAATGTGCATATTAGATCTAGAATTTCTACTCTAGGACTTTATCCTAAGAAAATAATCAGGAAAGGGTTGAAGAGGTCACAGAAAGACATTCATTGGATAAACAGCCAAGATCATAAGTAGAATCAGTATAGTCTTTTATTTTTAAAATTATATAGCCTGGAAAAAATGGAACTAAGGACATTAGAGGTCAGCTCCACATATTAGATATTGGGTGGTTTGGATAGGTAAATTATTTAACATCTGTTAACAGTTTTGGTTTTCCAGGCCAGGTGCAGTGGCCCATACCAGCACTTTGGGAGCTTGAGGTGACAGAACTGCCTGAGGCCAGGAGTTCAAGACCAGCCTGGGCAACACAGCAAGACCCCATCTCTACAAAAAAATTTTTTAATTAGTCAGGCGTGATGGCATGTGCCTGTAGTCCTCCTAACTACTCAGGAGATTGAGGCAGGAGTACTGCTTGAGCTCCAGAGTTCAAGGTTACAATGAGCTATGATTATGCCACTGTACTTCAGCCTGGGTGACAGAGCGAGATCCTCTCTTAAAAAAAGAAAAGTTTCAGTTTTCTCGTCTGTCAAAATTAGGTCTAATAACCCCATGTAACAATGCTGCATAGTAAACTTCCCCCAGTCTTATGGCTTATAAGCATCTATTTCCTCCCTCACAAATCTGTGAGTCAGCTGGGCAGCTACGCTTTGGTCTGCTCCATACATTTTTCTCTTCTCCTGTAGGTCAGGGGAGCATAAAAACTAAGTCAAATCACAACAGCCTATCGGAAGCTTCTGCACATGTCTTTAACATTCTACTGTTCAAGCCCAACATAAAAAGGCGGGAAGTATACTCCCCTCTTGTTGAGGAGGGGCGCAAAGTGATTAATTCTGATGAATAGTTCTAATTAAGAAATGAGGATAAAAACATAAAAACAACAAAAAAATTTTTTTCTTCCCCACGATTGTTTTTTAGGATTAAACTGAGCATGGAAAGCATCTAGTAAAATTCTCAATAATGGTAGTAATTATTATAATACACCCCAGAGGGAGTGTTTGGCAACTTTTCACAATGTAACAACACTGTCTCAACTTCGGAATTCCTTATCTGGTATATTCTATGGATTCTTCAGAAGCTATTGATTTCCACATCATTGTCTCTACTTTATTCCTATACATACAGATAAAGGTAAGTCATATCATTATACTTCCCCAGTAGGTACTAAATTAAAATATATGCTGTACTAAAATAAACTAATTATGACATTTTATCAAAATTATCATTGAGTTCATTTAAATGAAGGACAATCTGTTTAACAAAATAATAATTTCTAAATAACTAGCTCAGGAAATTCCAATAGATTAAACATCCTTGAAACTTAGCACCTCTGTCTTTAATGTGCTATTACAAGTATATTTAACTGAATTTTTAATTGTTTGCCACACCTCACAAGGATGCAAGAATTTGAATAACCATGATTAATACTATGTATTGCAAAGAGAAGTGTGATCAGAAAATATACAATGATAAGAAAGAAGGAATAAAATTACCTTTGTTGATAAATAGTGCTTGTAGTAGTACAACTGAAACAGCAGAAATGCAGAACTTGTCAGCGTTAAAAGGGCCAAAACCACGTTCTTATTGATTCTACTCATTAGTCTGTGGTGCTCACTTCGTTGTCTTTTGAAAGTATCTCAGTCGTTTTCATCTTTTTGGATTTGCAAAGGAAGATAATTTTGTTTTCTGTGAATAAAAAAGATATTTTTAAAGAAACAAAAACCTCTTTAATTTTGTACCTGTAATAACCAACAACAGAACAAAGAAAAAATTAAATTTCCACGGGCGTTCTTTGATCTGGTCATTTTCTATGCTAAAAAAATAATCAAATATGAGACCAATGATGAAAAAACAAAAATGTTTATTATCACATTTTTTTATAACTGTAAATAACTGAAAACATAAATAGGATATTTATAAAAACTGACCAACAAGGTTGAGAGGTGCTTTTCTCCTCCAGTTTCTGATTCAGTAAATCTGGTATGAGACCTCAGAATTTTCATTTCTGACAAGTTCCCAAATGATGCTGATGCTGCTGACAATGCTGAGAACCACTTCCTAAGGAGAAACTGAGACCGTTTTTAGTCAAGGAACATGGCCTGTAAGACAGCTCTTTGTAGCTTTTCAAGTTTGTGTGTGATTTAGGATGTGATCAGTTTTTATTAATACTCCATGTATGTTTTCAGTTTTTTCAACTGGAAAGAATGCCACAATAAACATTTTGTTCTTTCATCTTAGGTCTCATCTCTGATTATTCCTTTAGGATAAGAAATTTAATACAGTTCTACTTCTTCCTACCTTGTCTCCACTGTTTGATTTTGGTTAAACACATTTAGTTCTTCAAGTGCTTACATTTATTCCTTCAATCCTTCAAATATACTGACATCTCTATTATGCTTGATATCTAAGGTTTACATGTCCTTTGTTCTCCAGCTATAAAACAAGAAGAAATCAACAAACTTATACCACATTCTGTCTTCTCTCATCTTTCAATCTTGACTTTTATTATTTCTACTTGTTACAGTTCTATTGTATTCCATAACTACAAATCTCATAGTTATTTTGGTCTTATTCCTACAATGTTCCCTGCCAATCCATTTGCTATATCATCTCTGTTCATCTACTGGATGACTGATACTCATCTTCTTGCAGTTTATCAAAAAGAACTTAGGGGTACCACTTACCTTGAGCTTTTGCCATGTTCAAAAAATAGTTGTCAATTTGGCTTTGAGGTTACACTGTCTTTCCCCAATGACTTACACACTTTGTACCATTGTCCTGTAGTGCTAAATATTCCCTTGACAATATCCGATTTCCCAAACCAACCCCCAATAGGTAATTTAATCTTTTTATTGGGATGAGCAAAGAATGCATTCCTTACCTTTGAAATCCAATTTTTTAAAAACTAGGTTATACAAGGATGTTGATGACTGTATGTTAGTTTTCCTCATTCAATGTGTTTCCTTTCAATCTGTAGAAGATTTTTTTTTCGAGACAGGGTCTCATTTTGTCGTCCAGGTTCAAGTATAATGGTGCAATCATAGCTCATTGTAACCCGAAACTCCCAGGCTTAAGTGATCTTCCTATCTCAGCCTCCTGAGTAGCCATGAGTAAAAGTATGTGCCACCATGCCCAGCTAATTTTTAAAAAATTTATTTGTAAAGACAGGGTCTTGCTATGTTGCCCAAGCTGGTCTTAAACTCCTGGCCTCAAGAGAACCTCCTGCCTTAGCCTCCCAAAGTGCTGGAATTACAGGTGTGAGCTACTACTGAGCCTGACCTAAAGATTTCTTTTCTTTGCAGAAGGTTTTCTTAAATATTTTTTCTGTTATAACATTGAATTCTCTATTTTCAGAACTACAATTAAGCGTTTTTGTTTTTTTTTTTGAGACACAGTCTCCCTCTGTCACTCAGGCTGGATGGAGTGCAGTGGCACAATCTCAGTTCACTGCAACCTTCACCTCCTGGGTTCAAGCAATTCTCCTGTCTCAGCCTCCCGAGTAACAGGGATTACAGGTGCCTGCCACCACGCCCGGCTAATTTTTGTATTTTTAGTAGAGAAGGGGTTTTTCTGTGTTGGTCAGGCTGGTCACAAACTCCTCACCTCAAGCAACCCACCCGCCTCGGCCTCCCAAAGTGCTGGGATTACAGGCATGAGCCACAACACCCAGCCCTCACCTACTTTTCTAAATGGGAATATAATTTACACCTTAACTATGGAAGAAAGAAATAAGGGTGTATTCTAGACTAGAGGATAGTCTTTGGTATACAAGAAAACTCTGTCTGACAGAGTATTTTGTACATGTGTATATGTGAGAAAGGCAGAGAATGTGTATGAGAACAAGTGGGAAAAGCATTTAAACATTACTTCTTCCAGATGTCAGAGACAGGCAGCAAAGGACCACTCACTGTCTCTCCTCTACTTTACCTCAGCAAGAGAGTGCTTTCTGCAAAGATGGGGTATCTGTGCACTTCCTCATTCACTCTTCCTTTCTTGCTAGTTCATGTTGCCAAACAATCCAAGGAAATTCCCATTGCCTTTCTATGCATCCCGATCCCACTGTAAACAGAAGAGGACTCTCTGCTCTGCCAGCTCTATCTGAGATCTCTTTCTACCAGCATTCTCTTTTAATCTCTTCCTGTTTACATGTGGCTGCCATTTCTCAAATATTTCAATTTGGAGTTACAGGTCTTCTAGTCTCAGCAAAGATGTAATTACGTCTCTTTCTCTCATTTTCCTTGTTGTTTCATGGTAATTTCAGATAGAAGGGGGCATAAATATCTTTCCCATCCTAAAATCAAGTCTTGGTTTGGGGTTTTAAAACAATCCAAATGAGCTGCCAGAGCTGATGACTATATAAAGCAAATACTAAAAAAAAAAAATATATATATATATATGTACATATAAAGTCAACAAACTACTTAAGAGAAATAATACCAATAGTGATGCAAACAACTCACCTGATCAATAGATAATGTATATTAAGCAAAGATAGCCTAATAAATCATAATTATTTTCTATCTCCCAAAACTGTGAAAACAATATCAATCAACACTGATGATGGTATTGGTTTTTGTATTCAGTTAAAACCCATGGAAATACAATTATCAAATAGAGGTTTAGTATCCTTTATCCAAAATGCTTGGGACCAAAAGTATTTTGGATTTTTTAGGATTCCAGATTATTTGGATTACACTTACCAGTTGAACATCCCAAATCCAAACTTCTGAAATGCTCCAGTGAACATTCCTTTCAGTTATATGTGTCAGAGTTAACAATCCTCTCAGTCTTTGGGGCAGCTAGACCCCAAGAGTAGGTCACCTCCAGACAAGAACACATTCTTTTATCTTTCCTTTCACCTTTTTTTGGTCAAATTTACTATGTGTCAAGATGTGAAAAGGCTTCGAAAAAAAGTAGTAGTAGATAAAACCCATACACATCATATTAGCATCATATTAGTACGTAAAAGTTTCAGATTTTGAAGCATTTCAGATTTTGAATTTTCAGATTTGGGATGCTCAACCTATACCCTGATAAGGGCAGCTCACAAGATTAACAAGGAGACTACCCTTCATTTTCAAGATTTCAACTCAAGTTCTTGTACTTGTATTAAATAGTGCATTAATGTATTGTATGCTGATTCCTAGTGAAATCTAAAGTGGCATTCAGAGTAGGCCATCACTCAGCTTCTTCTAAACCCAAATTAATAAATGGGAAAGAACACATAATAGGCCTATATAAGCTACTACAGGCATAAAATCTAAATTAATATCTTGTTCTTTCTTCTCTAGTTTACAACTAATTCTTACATAAAATAAACCTCCAAAATATAACATCAAAAACTTAACTATATTTTTATTATCAAGATGATATCCAATTAACTTCACTTCATTATTTATTTTCTATAAATGCCAAGGCAATTCAGTCACAAAAGAGAAAGATTCGCCTATCGAAATGTTCCTTTTCACTAGCACTACCTTTTCATTAGGAATATTCAGTAACCACTTAAAAATGAACAATGTGATACTGAAAAAAAGAAGCCATAGTATGTTGATTTTACCTTTAAAATACCTCTTGCATCAATTCCTTCCTTCTTCACTGTCATTCTAAACTATAATTGTACCTAATGTCCTAATTTTAACTGATGTCCCTGTCTCCACTTTCTCTGTATCCACAATCTTACCTATACACTGACAGATGTATCAAGTTGCTGACAAATAAGTTACACCACAATCAAAACTTTTCAATAGTTCCCTACCACCTACTAATAGTTCAAATTACACATAATGGTATAAAGGGGTATTCACAATCTGACTGAATACAGGCAAACTTACTATAAGCTTTCTCACACTTCACATAGTCTATGGTTTTTGCCTGAGTATTCCTGGAATACATCCTACACTTTCCTGCCTCTGTGTTTTTGCCCATCACCTCTTGTCTGCAATGTTCTCATTTACTTCCATAAAACCAGTTTACCTTTCTTTTCATAGCTCCTCTCAAATATGACACTTCTTCAAGGAAGTCTTCAATATTCTTCCAGGTTAGAAGTGCTCCCTCCACCTGTAACCTAGTTTTGCCTTGCTGCAAGAAATAAATAGTTACTGTGTACTTTAATGGGCACATATGCCAAAAAAAAAATGCTAAGCACTAGAGATAAAATGACAAGTAAGATACGTTCCCTAACTTCGAAGGGCTTAAAGGTCAGTACAGGAGTTTTCAAAAGAAGAAGGGCAGGAGTGATAGTGATGGAGAGAGTGATGTACCTGAAAAAGAATATGAGAAGATATTTTCCAAAATGTACAAGCCCCATTCCTTACCACCCCCACATCAATTAAGAACCACTGTTCTAGTTTATGATGGACTCTATCAGAGATAAATAAAGAGGCAATAACAATACAGTATACTCGCAATGAAGGAATAAGCATGGGTTACTATGGAAGCACAAAGAAAGGCAACTAACCTTGAGGCTTTTACTAGTTTCTATTTTGCATTATAACTGCTAGTGTATGTGAATCATCTCCCCCAGCAGCCTAAAATTGGCTGAATTAACATCAAGTAATAGTAAGCATGCTAAGTATACTAAAAGTACACTGTAGAATGCTCAAGAGAACAGAAAACTATTTAAATAAAAGTTTTCTGTTCTGCAGGAACTTTTACAATAAAAAAGAATTTGAAATATAAAAAAAAAAGATTTTTAAAAGAGTTTAAAGTCCCGTAAACTCTCATATCTGGGTCCAACCTTCAAAAAATAAACGTTTAAAAATATAAAAAACAACCTATGGAGAGATACGGCATAGAACTAAAACAAAAATATTGTTTCTATATATATTTCTTGTTATACGTTACATTTTAGCTATCATAATAAAAACACTAGGGAGGATGGCATTCATTTCCTTACTTACACTTAGGTAAAGTTTCCTAAAGAAGACAGCATATCATCTCTAATGGAAAAGAAAACAAAAAGTATTGCAGAGATAGTAAATGAGGCAGTGGTTGGGAGAGAAATGGCAAATGTTTTCAGGAAAAAAAAAGATGTAATGAGCGGAGTTACGAAGTTTAAGTAGCCCAATTATCTTAAAGTTCTAATGCAAATATGAGAAGGTTAATATACAAGTATGGTATATTATGACACAGAATTATTCTTAGATGAAGTGGAAGCAGGGCATAACTAGTGCAGGAACTGAGATCTGGCAATGAAGAAGAAAGAAATGGGCAGATCTGCTTACCAACTAAATCATGAATGGGTTATAGGTGTCAGAGTTAACAATCCTCTCAGTCTTTGGGGCAGCTAGACACCAAGAGTAGGTCACCTCCAGCCAAGAACACATTCTTTTATCTTTCCTTTCATCTTTTTTTGGTCAAATTTACTATGTGTCAAGATGTGAAAAGGCTTGGAAAAAAACTAGTACTAGATAAAAACCACACACAACTGTGATGAAAAAAGGTACAGGATTTGGAGTTCAAGATAATTCTCAAGCTCTTTCTACAGTGAAGAGCAGCACTGCATATTCTTTTTATTTATTTATTTTTATTATTATACTTTAAGCTCTAGGGTACATGTGCACAATGTGCAGGTTTGTTACATATGTATACATGTGCCATGTTGGTGTCATGCACCCCTTAACTCGTCATTTAGCATTAGGTATATCTCCCAGTGCTATGCCTCCCCCTTCCCCCCATCCCACAACAGGTCCTGGTGTGTGATGTCCCCCTTCCTGTGACCAAGTGTTCTCATTGTTCAGTTCCCACCTATGAGTGAGAACATGCAATGTTTGGTTTTTTCTCCTTGAGATAGTTTGCTGAGAATGATGGTTTCCAGCTTCATCCATGTCCCTACAAAGGACATGAACTCATCCTTTTTTATGGCTGCATAGTATTCCATGGTGTATATGTGCCACATTTTCTTAATCCAGTCTATCATTGATGGACATTTGGGTTGGTTCCAAGTCTTTGCTATTGTGAATAGTGCCGCAATAAACATACGTGTGCATGTGTTTTTATAGCAGCATGATTTATAATCCTTTGGGTATATACCCAGCAATGGGATCACTGGGTCAAATGGTATTTCTAGTTCTAGATCCCTGAGGAATCGCCACACTGTCTTCCACAATGGTTGAACCAGTTTACCATCCCATCAACAGTGTAAAAGTGTTCCTATTTCTCCACATCCTCTCTAGCACCTGTTGTTTCTTGCCTTTTTAATGATTGCCATTCTAACTGGTGTGAGATGGTATCTTATCGTGGTTTTGATTTGCATTTCTCTGATGGCCAGTGATCATGAGCATTTTTTCATCTGTCTGTTGGCTGCATAAATGTCTTCTTTTGAGAAGTGTCTGTTCATATCCTTTGCCCACCTGTTGATGGGGTTGTTTTTTTCTTGTAAATTTGTTTGAGTTCTTTGTAGATTCTGGATGTTAGCCCTTTGTCAGATGAGTAGATTGCAAAAATTTTCTCCCATTCTGTAGGTTGCCTGTTCACTCTGATGGTAGTTTCTTTTGCTATGCAGAAGCTCTTTAGTTGAATTAGATCCCATTCGTCAATTTTGGCTTTTGTTGCCATTGCTTTTGGTGTTTTAGACATGAAGTCCTTGCCCATGCCTATGTCCTGAATGGTATTGCCTAGGTTTTCTTCTAGGGTTTTTACGGTTTTAGGTCTAACATTTAAGTCTTTAATCCATCTTGAATTAATTTTTGTATAAGGTATAAGGAAGGGATCCAGTTTCAGCTTTCTACATATAGCTAAGCCAGTTTTCCCAGCATCATTTGTTAAGTAGGGAATCCTTTCCCCATTTCTTGTTTTTGTCAGGTTTGTCAAAGATCAGATAGTTGTAGATGTGTGGTATTATTTCTGAGGACTCTGTTCTGTTCCATTGGTCTATATCTCTGTTTTGGTAACAGTACCATGCTGTTTTGGTTACTGTAGCCTTGTAGTATAGTTTGAAGTCAGGTAGCGTGATGCCTCCAGCTTTGTTCTTTTGGCTTAGGATTGACTTGGCGATGCGGGCTCTTTTTTGGTTCCATATGAACTTTAAAGTAGTTTTTTCCAATTCTGTGAAGAAAGTCATTGGTAGCTTGATGGGGATGGCATTGAATCTATAAATTACCTTGGGCAGTATGGCCATTTTCACGATATTGATTCTTCCTATCCATGACCATGGAATGTTCTTCCATTTGTTTGTATCCTCTTTTATTTCATTGAGCAGTGGTTTGTAGTTCTCCTTGAAGAGGTGCTTCGCATCCCTTATAAGTTGGATTCCTGGGTATTTTATTCTCTTTGAAGCAATTGTGAATGGGAGTTCACTCATGATTTGGCTCTCTGTTTGTATGTTATTTGGTGTATAAGAATGCTTGTGATTTTTGCACATTGATTTTGTATCCTGAGACTTTGCTGAAGTTGCTTATCAGCTTAAGGAGATTTTGGGCTGAGACGATGGGGTTTTCTAAATATACAATCATGTCATCTGCAAACTGGGACAATTTGACTCCCTCTTTTCCTAATTGAATACCCTTTATTTCCTTCTCCTGCCTGATTGCCCTGGCCAGAACTTCCAACACTAGGCTGAATAGGAGTGGTGAGAGAGGGCATCCCTATTTTGTGCCAGTTTTCAAAGGAAATGCTTCAAGTTTTTGCCCATTCAGTATGACATTGGCTGTGGGTTTGTCATAAACAGCTCTTATTATTTTGAGATAAGTCCCATCAATACCTAATTTATTGAGAGTTTTTAGCATGAAGGGTTGTTGAATTTTGTCAAAGCCTTTTCTGCATCTATTGAGATAATCATGTGGTTTTTGTCATTGGTTCTGTTTATATGTTGGGTTACATTTATTGATTTACGTATGTTGAACTAGCCTTGCATCCCAGGGATAAAGCCCACTTGATCATGGTGGATACGCTTTTTAATGTGCTGCTGGATTCGGTTTGCCAGTATTTTATTGAGGATTTTTCCATCGATGTTCATCAAGGATATTGGTCTAAAATTCTCTTTTTTAGTTGTGTCTCTGCCAGGCTTTGGTATCAGGATGATGCTGGCCTCATAAAATGTGTTAGGGAGGATTCCCTCTCTTTCTATGGATTGGAATAGTTTCAGAAGGAATGGTACCAGCTCCTCCTTGTACCTCTGGTAGAATGTGGCTGTGAATCCGTCTGGTCCTGGAGTTTTTTTGGTTGGTAAGTTATTAATTATTGCCTCAATTTCAGAGCCTGTTATAGTCTATTCAGAGATTCAACTTCATCCTGATTTAGTCTTGGGAGAGTGTATGTGTCAAGGAATTTATCCATTTCTTCTAGATTTTCTAGTTTACTTGTGTAGAGGTGTTTATAGTAATCTCTGATGATAGTTTGTATTCCTGTGGGATTGGTGGTGATATTCCCTTTATCATTTTTTACTGCATCTATTTGATTCTTCTCTCTTTTCTTCTTTATTAGTCTTGCTAGTGGTCTGTCAATTTTGTTGACCGTTTCAAAAAATAAGCTCCTGGATTCACTGATTTTTTGAAGGCTTTTTTGTGTCTCTATCTCCTTCAGTTCTGCTCTGATTTTAGTTATTTCTTGCCTTTTGCTAGCTTTTGAATGTGTTTGCTCTTGCTTCTCTAGTTCTTTTAATTGTGATGTTAGGGTGTCAATTTTAGATCTTTCCTGCTTTCTCTTGTGCGCATTTAGGGCTACAAATTTCCCTCTACACACTGCTTTCAATGTGTCCCAGAGATACTGGTATGTTGTGTCTTTGTTCTTGTTGGTTTCAAAGAACATCTTTATTTCTGCCTTCATTTTGTTATGTACCCAGTAGTCACTCAGGAGCAGGTTGTTCAGTTTCCATGTAGTTGAGCGGTTTTGAGTGAGTTTCTTAATCCTGAGTTCTAGTTTGATTGCACTGTGGTCTGAGAGACAGTTTGTTATAATTTCTGTTCTTTTACATTTGCTGAGGAGTGCTTTATTTGCAACTATGTGGTCAACTTTGGAGTAGGTGAGATGTGGTGCTAAGAAGAATGTATATTCTGTTGACTTGGGATGGAGAGTTTTGTAGATGTCTATTAGGTCCACTTGCTGCAGAGCTGAGTTCAATTCCTGGATATCCTTGTTAACTTTCTGTCTCGTTGATCTGTCTAATGTTGACAGTGGGGTGTTAAAGTCTCCCATCATTATTGTGTGGGAGCCTAAGTCTCTTTGTAGATCTCTAAGGACTTGCTTTATGAATCTGGGTGCTCCTGTATTGGGTGCATATATATTTAAGATAGTTAGCCCTTCTTGTGGAATTAATCCCTTTACCATTATGTAATGGCCTTCTTTGTCTCTTTTGATCTTTCTTGGTTTAAAGCCTGTTTTATCAGAGACTAGGATTGCAACCCCTGCCTTTTTTTGTTTTCCATTTGCTTGGTAGATCTTCCTCCATCCCTTTATTTTGAGCCTATGTGTGTCTTTGCATGTGAGATGGGTTTCCCGAATGCAGCACACTGATGGGTCTTGACTCTTTATCCAATTTGCCAGTCTGTGTCTTTTAATTGGAGCATTTAGCCCATTTACATTTAAGGTTAATATTGTTATGTGTGAATTTGATCCTGTCATTATGATGTTAGCTGGTTATTTTGCTCATTCATTGACGCAGTTTCTTCCTAACATCCATGATCTTTACAATTTGGCATGTTTTTACAGAGGTTGGTACCGGCTGTTCCTTTCCATGTTTAGTGCTTCCTTCAGGAGCTCTTTTAAGGCAGGCCTGGTGGTGACAAAATCTCTCAGCATTTGCTTGTCTGTAAAGGATTTTATTTCTCCCTCACTTATAAAGCTTAGTTTGGCTGGATATGAAATTCTGGGTTGAAAATTCTTTTCTTTAAGAATGTTGAATATTGGCCCCACTCTCTTCTGGCTTGTAGAGTTTCTGCTGAGAGATCAGCTGTTAGTCTGATGGGTTTCCCTTTGTGGGTAACCCGACCTTTCTCTCTGGCTGCCCTTAACATTTTTTCCTTCATTTCAACTTTGGTGAATCTGACAATTATGTGTTTTGGAATTCTCTTCTCGAGGAGTATCTTTGGGGTGTTCTCTGTATTTCCTGAGTTTGAATGTTGGCCTGCCTTGCTAGGTTGCGGTTCTCCTGGATAATATCCTGCAAAGTGTTTTCCAACTTGGTTCCATTCTCCCCGTCACTTTCAGGTACACCAATCAGACGTAGGTTTGGTCTTTTCACATAGTCCCATATTACTTGGAGGCTTTGTTTGTTTCTGTTTATTCTTTTTCTTCTAAACTTCTCTTCTCACTTCATTTCATTCATTTGATCTTCCATCACTGATACCCTTTCTTCCAGTTGATCAAATTGGCTACTGAACCTTGTGCATTCATCACATAGTTCTCGTGCTACGGTTTTCAGCTCCATCAGGTCCTTTAAGGACTTCTCTGCATCGGTTATTCTAGTTAGCCATTCGTCTAATCTTTTTTCAAGGTTTTTAACTTCTTTGTGTTGGGTTCGAACTTCCTCCTTTAGCTCGGAGAAGTTTGATCATCTGAAGCCTTCTTCTCTCAACTTGTCAAAGTCATTCTCCATCCAGCTTTGTTCCACTGCTCCTGAGGAGCTGCATTCCTTTGGAGGATGAGAGGAGCTCTGATTTTTAGAATTTTCAGTTTTTCTGCTCTGTTTTTTCCCCATCTTTGTGGTTTTATCTACCTTTGGTCTTTGATGATGGTGACATACAGATGGGGTTTTGATGTGGATGTCCTGTTTGTTAGTTTTCCTTCTAACAGTCAGGACCCTCAGCAGCAGGTCTGTTGGAGTTTGCTGGAGGTCCACTCCAGACTCTGTTTGCCTGGGTATCAGCAGAGGAGGCTGCAGAACAGCAAATACTGCTGAACAGCAAATGTTGCTGCCTGATTGTTCTTCTGGAAGTTTCATCTCAGAGGGGTATCCGGCCGTGTGAGGTATCAGTCTGCCCCTCTTGTGGGGTACCTCCCAGTTAGGCTACTCAAGGGTCAGGGACTCACTTGAGGAGGCAGTCTGTCCGTTCTCAGATCTCAAGCTCTATGCTGGGAGAACCACTACTCTCTTCCAAGCTGTCAGACAGGGACATTTAAGTCTGCAGAGGTTTCTGCTGCCTTTTGTTCGGCTATGCCCTGCCCCCAGAGGTGGAGTCTGCACAGGCAGGCAGGCCTCCTTGAGCTGTGGTGGGCTCCACCCAGTTCGAGCTTCCCGGCCCCTTTGTTTACCTATTCAAGCCTCAGCAATGGCGGGTGCCCCTCCCCCAGCCTCGCTGCGGTGTTGCAGTTCAATCTCAGACTGCTGTGCTAACAATGAGTGAGGCTCCATGGGCATAGGACCCTCCGAGCCAGGCGCGGGATATAATCTCCTGGTGTGCCGTTTGCTAAGACCGTCGAAAAAGCACAGTATTAGGGTGGGAGTGACCCGATTTTCCAGGTGCCATTTGTCCCCCCTTCCCTTGGCTAGGAAAGGGAATTCCCTGACCCCTTGCACTTCCCGGGTGAGGCGATGTCTCGCCCGGCTTCAGCTCATGCTTGGTGCACTGCACCCACTGTCCTGCACCCACTGTCTGACAATCCCCAGTGAGGTGAACCCGGTATCTCAGTTGGAAATGCAGAAATCACCTGTCTTCTGCGTCGCTCACACTGGGAGCTATAGACTGGAGCTGTCCCTATTCGGCCATCTTGGAACCCCACTGCGTATTCTTTCAGCTTCCCTTTTACATTTGCATTTGTCCTTTGAAGGTATTAGTATGAAAGACTTTTGGTGATTGGTTTACCCTGACACCTCCTCCAGCCCCAGACCCCACTCTTTTGAGAATCACCTAGGTAGGGGTCTGTTTGTTTGAATGAATGAATGAGTGATATATCAAGAGAGATGATCCAGAAGGCAGGAGTGGGGGGAAGTGGAATCAAAAACCTTCCCTGACACCTAACTTAGGTTCATAAGATGATATGTGCTAGCCTAGGCATATCCTTATGCTGTGGGGTCCCTGACTTATTTGGGGATATTGGGGAGTAAGAGTGAGGCATGGATAGTATGAATCAGAGAGTGAGACTGCCTTCGCAAAATTATGACAGCTAAGAGAAATCTGACATAGTTGATTCCATCTTGTTTCTAACCTCCAGTCTGTCCTTGGTCATTTCTCGGTGCAGGCCAAGCTAACTTTGAGAGGAATTTAGTTTACAGTTTAACCTAAAGCAAGGATGATAGTAACCTTTTCCAAAACTAAACTGCCTTTGTAAAAGTAATGAAAGACTACAAGATTAGGATTATGAGAGGGACCTGAATTCTGGTAAAATGTAGTTAAATGATAAACAGTCTTTTTTCCAGAGGACACAGGATTTATATTTTCCCTGGCTATAGAACCTAAGATTGGTCTTTTGAGATATTTTTCAGACCTTTGCATTCTGGACCAACTGACCCTACCTAGAGGTGAACTAGTGACTCATGACCCAACCAGTCACGTGGCTCCCCAACCAGAGGTGGACTCAGCACACAAGGACCATTTTTCACACTCTTATGATCGCATCCCCAGCCAACCAGCAGCCCTCATTCCCTAGTCCTCTGCCCACCAAACTAAAAACTATCCTTGAAAAACTAACCACCAAGTCTTTGGCGAGACTGATTTGAGTAATAACTGCTTTGCACAGCCAGCATCATTGTTAAGTAAGCTCTTTCTTTACTGCAGTAGCACGGTCTCAGTGAACTGCATACAGGAAGAACCCTTCAGGTAATTCATTAAAACAGAACTGACATTCAAATATGCCCTGAACAAAATAAAACAGGAGGCTGAACTACAGAGGAAAGAGAGTAGTGTAATTAGGAAAAGGTATAGTTAAAGAGATGAGGTAGCAGATTGGCAGGCATAAAGAGAAAATGCCTCTGAAAATGTATTCAGAGGTCAGACCAAAAAAAAAAAAAAAATCAACAGTTTTCAGCTGTTCTCAAAAGCCAAAAATATCCCAGTAGCAACAGCTACTACCAAATCTTCCCTAAATACTGTTGGTCTTTCTTATTGTCCATTTCTTTTCCTTTGACTGCTAACTTCTCACAACTGTCAGCAGCTTGAAAGTAAACATTAGACTGCAAAGGGTTAAGAAGTTTCTTTACCTGCTTACCATTCGTGCACTTAATCCTTTGCAATATAACCTCTACCTACACATGCTGTCACTTGAAGATAAAAAGCTAACGAAATTTAGTTTCTCCAGTAGATGCGCCAGAAAAATCATAAATACATAGTTACTCCTTTCTGAATGACTATAGTGTAAGAGGGTTTTGGAAAGAGAGTGGCTGAAATGAAAGATCTAGATAAGACAGGTTAGCAGCAAGGGAAGTGAAGACAGCAAGGATTGTCTTTGGGTTGGGAGGAGTGTAGGTGTTTTTATTTTTTTTCCTTATTTATCTTACGTGAACATCAGTTGATTTTGTAATAAGAAAAAAACTACTAAGTTTTTTTAAAACTTTAAAAATTCTTCTCTCATCCTAAATGAAATGACAAATATTCATTTACTAGAGCCCACATGTAATTATGTTAATGTCTCCCCATTTTTGAAGTAACACAAGTTTTTATTTTTTTAAGAAATGGGGTCTTGCTCTGTCACCCAGGCTGGAGTGCAGTGTCACAATCATAATTCACTGCTGCCTCAAACTGCTAGGCACAAGCAATCCTCCCACCTCAGCCTCTTGGGCACCTGGAATGATTATAGGCATGAGACACTGTCTGGCTCCCAACGTTTTTGTTTGTTTTTTTGTTTTTGTTTTTGTTTATTGAGACACATTCTCGCTCTGTCACCAGGCTGGAGTGCAGTGGCGCAATCTCAGCTCACTGCCACCTCCGCCTCCCAAGTTCAAGTGATTCTCCTACCTCAGCCTCCCGAGTAGCTGGGACTACAGGCACGTGCCACCACGCCTGGCTAATTTTTGTATTTTCAGTAGAGACAGGGTTTCATCAGGTTGGCCAGGATGGTCTTGATCTCTTGACCTCGTGATCCACCCGCCTTGGCCTCCCAAAGTGCTGAGATTACAGGCATGAGCCACCGTGCCCGGCCCCCAAATTATTTTTAAGTGACTCCCTCAAGAATGCAAGTACTTAATTGCTTGGTTCTAGACACTTGGATATTTATCTTAATAAAACCATACAGCAAATAGAATCAAACACAGGGCTTAGAGTGTGACATGTACTTAGTGCAACACTTAAATTGTGAATGTATGTACATATCTAAAATCTGGATGAATGTTCCCAAAAATATTAATAATGGTTATCTCTGGGTAGGGAGAATTAGGAGTGATTTTTACATGGTTCTTTATACTTTTCTATATTGTTCCAATATTTGTATCAGCATATATTATTTTCATAAGAAGTAACATTATTTTATCCTAAGAGAAACAGATGATGGGTAGTGGTAGTGGCTTAATAACGGCCATATTTGCTAAACAGGATCTAGATTCTTGTCACTTAAAAGTATGGTCCTAAGAACATCAGTATCACATTGGAGCTTGTTAGTAATACAGAATTTTCAACCCCCACCTACTGATTCATAATCTAAATTTTAATAAAATCCTCAGATGATTCATATGTACATTAAAATTTGAAAAGCACTGAAGTAGATGCTAAGGGCTTTACAAGCAGGGAGGATAAGAACAATGTCTACCTTGCTCATCATTATATCCCTAGAACCAGCACTGCTTGAAACATATAAATATTTGTTGAATAAATAAATATGTGAATGATACCACTTCTGGGTAGACAATTAGGCAGTGGAGATTATATCTATTTGAATTATTTATTTTCTGCCAGAATTCCCAGAAGCAGGAGCTTATTTATTGCTGTAAATGCTGTTAAATGAGTTTAATAACAACACTGGGCCCCTGAGAATCTACAACTATATGTAACTTTTTTTAAAAGAACTCCTTCCTTGCTCCTAGCTCTGAGATCCACATGCCTCCTTCAATAATTTCTCCAACCTCCTATCTATGGGTATGGCCTATAGTTACTCTCTCTACAATCTCTCCCTGAAAGCAAATCCATTCTTAAGATTTTAACTACCACCTGTGAGAGAAAACACTATTTAAATTACAGTCCATGCACTCTATCTGCCTATATTTTCAACTCTATTTCCTGCACCTCACCTCAAATTTAACATGTTCAAAATTAACAATTTTTTTTTTTTTTGAGACAGAGTTTCGCTTTTGTTGCCCAGGCTGGAGTGCAGTGGCATGATCTTGGCTCACTGCAACCTCCGCCTCCCAAGTTCAAGCGATTCTCCTGCCTCAGCCTCAAGAGTAGCTGGGATTACAGGCACCTGCCACCACGCCCGGCTAATTTGTTGTATTTTTAGTAGAGATAGGGTTTCACCATGTTGGCCAGGCTGGTCTAAAACTCCTGGCCTCAGATGATCCACCCGCCTCAGCCTCCCAAAGTGCTGGGATTACAGGCGTGAGCCACCGCGTCCAGCCCCGAATTAACAATTTTATTCTCTGTCAACTATCTTCCTCTCCCCATCCAGAAGAAAGTAACTAGCTCTCCATCCTCACAGTCTCTAGTTTTACAGATTTTAGAGAAGAGAGATCAGCTGGCCCAAGATCACCTTATGGAGAATAGGCTCTAGAAGAATTAAATGGCAGCCAAGAGGCTAGTTATTGGCAACATCAGCATTCTACGATCTAAATCACTTTATTCCCAGTACACTATTGCATGCTGGAATTCAACAGAATTCCCATTTTTGCCAACAGCACTTAAACTTACTTTTTAGAAAGCCAGGTTAAAAATATCATCACCCAGATCCAAGAAATCAAGTCCTGTGTATTGTTCTTTCGGCATTTCCCTGGGTTCCTTTTTTCTTCCTTGTCAGAACACCCGGCATTTCCTTTCCACTTAGAGTTCTTTCATCATTTAATGCCAGCCTTCCCAAATCCGCTACCCTCACTAAACATATGTCCACAAATAGAATCGCCAAAATAGAAATGCTTATTCCTGCATTTGATATCTTCGTCCGTGGCCCAACAGAGATGGTTTCCAATCGTTCAAACCCTATTCATCCTCAGAGTCTAGCTCAAACACAGCCTTTTCTACTGGGCTTCCATCTGCCCAATTTCTAATATACTGCTCTGTCATTCACATTGTTATTTGTTCACAGCTTGATTTTTACTGACTGGAAACGTGCTATCTTCAAAAGCATAAAGAATCTGCTATATCATCTAGGTCCTTTTTTTCCCCACATCTGATAAAACTGAAGCCAAGAGAAATGTGGCTTACCTCATGTTAACTGAGAAATTGTAAATTTCAGGCCGGGCGCGGTGGCTCACGCCTGTAATCTCAGCACTTTGGAAGGCCAACGCGGGCGGATCACCTGAGGTCAGGGGTCACTACCCTAACCCGGCTACTACAAGAGTCTCGATCGTCCTCCAAACTTTCATCTGTCCCAGGATTAAGATTTTACCTGATGACACGCCCAGAAGTGTGGGAAGGACTGGCCAAGTGTAAGTCTACCACGCGATGCTCGTGGACTCACTGAGGAGTACTCAGCCCGGAGCGCGCTCAACCTGTGGCCGGCCTCCCCACCAAGTGGTAGGCAGGTGCCCAGAACGCTGGAGGATGCCCGGTAAGCGCACCCGAGTCACCAGCGGTACCTGTCTGAAGACGCCCACCCATCCCCGGGTACCGACCTGAACCTCCCATACCTTACCTCACTCAACAGCAGCTGCAGCCGCTCCGCTTTACGACACTCACAGCAACCGCTGCAAAAGCGGCCGTCAAGTGCTGAGCGGCGGAGGCTGACTTGGTTCCTGCTGGGAGGGTCCCGCGGTCCAGCCACAGCCTCGGCTTTCCTGTGACTCTTGTCGCATCCCCACCGCCAGAAGTTCACTGAGTCCTGGCGATTCCTCGCTTTTATAATCTAGCCACTTAGCCAAAGCCCTCTTTTATCTCTTGCCTAATTGACAACTACAGCAGCGCACTGAGGCAATCAGAGTTCAAGTTCTCAAGCGCTTTCGACAGCGGACGATGAACTGGAGGCAGCAGCTGAGCTGTTTTCCAAGCCCGTTAAATGTGAACTTGATAAACAAGTGATTTTTTTAGTGCATGTGCTTTGCTAGAGGGATTCAGCCTAACTCCCTGAAGTTTGGTTTGGATACAATTAGTAGAGATAGGGGATAGAGTGGAAAATAGCAGCTGCGTTCACTATTGCTCATGAAGTTGAAGTGCCTTTATGACATTCAAGATTCAGCGACCTATTGCCCTCCAGGTTAAGGCTGGATACAATTTTGGACCTGATTAACTTTTTTCTTTTCTTTTTTTGTAGAGACGTTGGGGGCTAGCAGGGCGGGGTGTGGTGGGGGTGGGCGGGGGAGGGCGTCCTCACCATCTTGCCCAGGCTGGTCTCGAACTCCTGGCCTCAAGCGATCCTCCCACTTTGGTTCTTTTAACGGTGTAATCCAAAAGATGGTTCTTAAGGCTCAGATATTGTTACAAATTTTTGAAAACCATAAATCACTAACCAGTTACTGTAATTATAATTTATTTCTACAAAACGGAAAATACTCCCATCATATATTTGTTTTCTAAGCTTTGTTTTTAATTCTATCAGTACAGAAAGAAAAGGAAGAAAAAGTCTTCCTCACTTCATAGAGGTTATGACTTTTACCAACTTTTTGTTTTTCCTTCCAGAAATTTCCTATGTACATACAAGCTTACTGTTGAAGTCCTCTCATCCAATGCACTCAGAACGGGTAGGTACTCAGTAGGTTAATAAAAAAAGTGGAAGGTTACACCAAGAGGAAGTAAGTTATCAAAGCTTAATGGCATCCTTAACACAGGTGCTAACATGATGGGACATGGGAAAACTTGAGCATCACATGCTTGCTATTGATTGAAACACATCAAATATAAAAATTCTTGAGTTTATAATGACTCCTTAAAAAATAAAATTCAGTCGTGATTGAAGGTTGCCAGGTGGAAGATTAAATATTCTAAAACTTGATAAGGGAAAACATCAAGCATTTATCCTGCCTTTCTTGTATGAACTGAATTTCAGTGTAACCAAAACACTTTTGTCAAGAGTTCCAGCTAATAAATGGAGAATGATAAAACAATCACGATTTTGCAACTCCTAATAAAATAATCGAAAGGGCAACATCAATAGATGATAAAATGAAGGTGAAAGGTTGATGGGGAACTTTATAATAGACTGGCACCCTGAACCCACTGATCTTAATCTCACTAAATTCGGGACAAGCATATATTATGTACTTCCTGATGTGATAGAAAGTACGCAGCCACACCTGTGAAGGATTCTTACCTAAAAATTGAACCTGCATTTACTCAAACTCTAGATCTAACACAGGATATAGAGAAGCAACTAAATTCAGAAAATGGGACATTCTACAAGACAAATTCCTCAGTTTTTTTTTTCATAAATGGCATTTAAAAGCAGAGGGAACTACTGTAAAAGATTTAAGAGATGTAACGGAGTGCAATGTGTGGACCCTGTCTGGATCCTGATTTGAACAAGCTAACTGTAAAAAGATATTTTTGAGACAACTGAAATTTTAGTATGGACTGATCCATTAGATAATAGTACAGAATTACTGTTAATTTTGCTAAGAATGTTAACAGAATGTGGCTGTTTTTAAAAAGCCATCATGGATGCATATAGCATACTTACAGGTGACATTTTAAAACAAAATAGATGGCACAAACATGGCAAAATTTTAACAATTGATTAGGTGATGAGCACAAAGCACTGGCTTTCTACTTTTCTGTATATTTGGAAATTATAATTAGAAGTAACAGGAAAAGGGAAAAATTATCAGGTTCTTAGAAATAAATACTTTTCAAGTGTATAACAAATCTAGTTCTGAATAAACCTTTTTAAAAAGGCAGTTTCAGTAGAGCGTTACAATGGCCAATCTTCTGTTTTGAACTAAGTTCATTTTAATATGGACCAACTGATTAGAGTATCTCACTGTTTTTCTTACAAAACCATAGACATAATGCATCATCCATCATTTCTAGTTTCCGTTTCTGTAAAATGGACCAGGAACTTAAAGATACAAGTGAAGGAATATAAATTTGGAGTCCTGGGATTTATTTTTAAAAATCTTCCCCTAGCACTCACAATTACTTTGGCCACAACTAACTTTGCAACTTTTTAAACTCTTCATCTCTAATGGTTCCCCTACTTTTCTTATAAGTACCTTTTCATACTCATTTCATATTTATATTGGTTTATATATTTACATAATTGGTTTACATACTTATATGACTACAACAGTGACTACCACCTGCATAAGCAGGTTTGGGAACAAACATAACTGAAGGTAAATATACAACTCAACTGGTGGCAGTGTTACTTATCAAGCATACTGAAAGGTCAAATGTGAGCCCTCAGTTCATGGCAAACGTCAGTCAGTATGCTTTAATCTGGTTAGCAAATACAGTTGGAAGAGGGGGGTACAAGGATACATAAAAACAGCCTCTCTTACAAGTAAATATTCATGTTCTATAAACCACTCAGCTGTGCACACATGTAAGGATGCTGGCCGACTCCTAACATTCGTAGGGTCTGGGCCAAGAATACAAATGAAAGCCAACCCTGACGTATTTTCAGTGTCTAAATAGCTGAGCTTTAACCAACAAATAAAATGTTATACTCTTCTACTTTAACATATATTCTCAAGGAACAGAAATCTAGGTTCAAATATGCGATTCGCAGATACTTCAGAAGTGTACTAGAAAGTGATACTAGGTTGGTCTGCCCTTTCTTGATCCCCTGGGTCTCTTTTTACTTCTAGCTTAAGCCTGCCACAGGGACCTATCATGCATGCATGTGGACAACTCAGTCTGCACATCCAAGCTTCATCTGTACTTCCCACAAACTGCCAGCCATAGGGGTATATACGTCTGTAGTAGTCTTTTTTCAGGATGGATTTGGACAAAAGGCCTGCACATATCCTGGAAGCAAGCTTCAGGCTGATGAGGCAAGGAATCCTTGGGTTCTGGCTGATAACATAGTATAGAATTATGTGGGTAAAGGAACATGGATTCCAAGTAGGCATAGTCCCTTCGCTCCTCTATTTTTCATCCCATGAAGAGGCACAGCAAGAGTGTGGGGATCCGGTTAGTTAGCTTACCTTAGGTAGGTAACAAGAGTCCTGGAGAGCCCCTGGCCCATGAGTCAGTGCCTCATCCCCAGATAATATAAAAAGCAGCCTGGGAAGAAAGCTGCAGGCACCAATAAGGGAACTAGCACCGGTGTTGTGCCTGGAGACATGCCCATGACTGCACAGATGGAAAAACCTATGGCCCATTTGGATAAAAACCTGCACAAACCTCCGGCTCACTCAGATAAGGGAACAAGGCCTGGCATAGAAATGCCTTTGTCCTTTGTATAGTCAGCAGGTTCCCAAGAAAAGTTTATTCTCCTTTTGTAGGCCTGGGCACAGTGGGCTCTGGTAAGTTCCGGTGGGCACTCTACTTTCCTTTATTAGGACTGTAAGTCCAGCTGCTACGTATCATCACCTCAGCCCGATTGATCCTCGGCCACACCTTCACTTCAGCTTCTTATAGGTCCTGGGCCAAGCTAAGCAGCATCTATGAATCATTTCACCTGACTGGTCCCGGGCCAAGCCAAGTCACTCATTCGCCAAGACAGCCCGCAGACTAAGCACATTCCTTCCCCTTCTATCCATAAAAATCCTGGACCCCAGCCTCATGGTGGGTACTCCCGTTCGGGACCCCCTCTCTGCTGGCAGAGAGTTTTCTTCTTTCACCTTATTAAACTTGCGCTCAAACCTCACCTTTGTGTCCGTGCTCCACAATCGTCTTGGAGGTAGGACAAGAACTGCAGGTGTTATCTCAGACAACGAAAGACTGTTTCAATAACGTAGTATAGAAGTGGGTAAAGAAACATGCATTCCAAGTAGGCACAATCCCTTGGCTCCTCAATTTTTCATCCCATGAAGAGAAGCACCGCAAGAGTGTGTGGTAATCAGGTCAGGGTCCCCTCTTACCCAAGTATACGTGTGTGCACACACCCATGGTATCGTACTGTATATATTGCTGGATGACTTTTTTGTTTAATATCATGAATACACTTCCATTAACAGCCTATCCTTTAACAGCTGTGTAGGATCACATGGAAATACCAATCTAACCATCTGCTCTTGTGCTGACCTTGTGCAAAAATAAATAAATAAATACAAATACCATGCAGTGTAAGTGTAAAATGGTGTTTAGTAAGGAAAAGTTGGGCAGAAAAATAGAGTGCAAATAATATCCTGAGCTCTTATGCCACAGAACTCCCAGCCAGGCACAAATGAACTGGTATACCAAGGAAAAGGCTCTAATTAAGCCAATTGTCGTAATGGTCTATATAACATTTATTGGGGAGGGGAATGTGCAGAATATATAATATCAAGACCACTACTTAATAATGGTAGTTTGCTGGTGCAGCAAGTTAGAAAAGGGGAGCCTTCAAAATTCTGTTATCACATTCTTTTGTTGAGGCAACTTAGGCCTTTTGAACCAGTTCTGTGCCTTGCTACCGAAAAAGGAATTTACCTCCAAGTCCATCCAAATTTGTACGTCTTCAATTAATAATTAGGTTGCTACTATTAGCTATGGTAATGCTGCAATGAACATTGGCTTTTTTGTGAGTATATATGTAAGAGAAATACTTATAAAGGAAATTAAGGAGTATGTGCATTTAAAAATATTAATATTGCTAAAATTGTTCTCCAGAAATGCTGCACCCATTCACTCTCCATGTTCTATAGTGGTTTATCGATCAATCTTTGTCCTTTCTTCTTCCTGTGACTCAAGACTATCTAGTCTCCTTTCATTCTTCTTACATAACTTCTTAGTTACAGGAGCTCCAGTCTCACTGATTTTTTTTCTTCTAAACTGTTTTCAAGTTAGAACAAGAATTTTAAAAATGTTTAGGTTCTGATTCTGACTCTTAGTTACCATCTACCAAAATGTAACCCAACATGTAGCAAGATCCAAAGAAACCAAATTCATAAGTTATATTATAGTTACTAACATAGCATGTTTCATTTTCCGTCTGTAGGTACACTGTTCAAAACAGTGGCTATTATCAATATGCAACTCTATGTAGCCACATATAAAGTGCTCAGTAGCTGCCTATGGCCATTTACTACTGTATTGGACTGCACAAATAACTTTTCATAATTGCATAAAATTCTGTTGAACAGTAGTGCTCTAAAATGTTAAGCTTTTTAGGCAAAGGAACTATGACTTTTTTTATATTCTCATCCCCAACAGCATATTGTATTTATACTTAAATAAAAGTTAATAAAATCAAACAATGAAGCAAAAGAGAGCAAGAAAAGAGTTTTTAAATTTTTAATGAGATATTCCAGGTGCTTCTGTAAAATCTTAACTGGGACATTCTATACAGAACACAAAATCATTTCAAAATACAAGTTACTGCACTTTGAATACCCTATTTTAAAGTGAAAAAAAAAATTTTTAAAGGCTTTGTCTTGTTTCTAAGGAAAATGAAGCCATGTGCTTCTTAAAACACTATTGTGCGGCACTGAGTGCATCATAAGTAGTTCATTAAAGGTCTTCAGCCATAACTTAAAGGCCAAACCTGAGGAATTAGAATTTTTATTATCACAACTGCATAGCAAAACCATGTCCGGATAATAGACATACTAAATCTGTAGATTCAGATAACCTGTAAACCATTTAATCCAATTTAAAGCAAAACAAATATGTCAGGAGAGATACCAAGAGATAACCAGGTTAACAAGATTTTGAAATGCTTCATCTTTTTTTAAAAATGACAATGCAACAAAGTTGTCAAATGTTCAATGGTTACATTTTATATCATTTATCCAGTGACAACAAACTGCCCAGCCATTTGGTTGTTTGGAAAGAAATGTTTAGACCAAATTCACTCTTTGCTTGTGGCACTGGGCAGCCCTAACTTCAAAGTGCAAATGCTTGCGTGGAAATGTAGCTTAATTCATTTATTTATGCCACTGGTCTACACTGACACAACAATGCTGTGCAAGAGCTTTTACAGCTCTAGAGTAACAGGCTTGAGAAAATACAAAAAGGCCACAAGTCATGCACAAATTAAATGAATATTAAAGAGCATTTTAATTGGGGTTTTTTTTTTTTTAAATCATGTTTGAAATCACTGGTGATACCACTTTAAGCACACGCTTTATCAAAGTAAATGCATCTCGAATTATCCAAACACTTAAATCCATTATTAGCTAAAAAGAACACTTTACATTTACATAGCACTTTGCTGTTGCTGAAGCAATTTCACATACTCCATTTCATTTTATTTCCTCACAACAGCCCTGTGAGGTAGGCTGAACAACTTACACTTATTTTATAAATAAGGCAATAGAGAACCAAAGATGATAAGCAATTTGTGTAGCAGTCACAGATCTAGTATATGGTAGAGCTAAGGTGATTAATTTTAAATACTTCAAAAAAGAAGCCAAAATCCTTTTTATATCATATCCAGGGATTTTTAAGACTTGTGGCTTTTAATATAAATTATTCCAAAACTTTAGCTATTATCTGTCTTATAGTATGAATTAGTTATAAAGTTGATTTTGAAGAGTCTCCCTTAATAGGTAAATTAGACTCAGTGCTTTGGTACCTTCGATATATAGGAAATGTTAAAAAAAATTATGCATTCTCATAGCCCTTATGTTCTCCAAAAAGTTCCAATACTAACAAAAATGTGTTTTACCACTTACTATTTGACTTATTTTAACCCTAGTCAAAACTTAATAAGCTCCAAGCCAAAGCAAACACATTCACCTGCCTTCCGCTCTACATTCTGTGAAATCCTCTACATGTCCATTCCCATGGACCAGCTTACATTGAGTGGGTACCACTAAGAAAAGATACCAGTTTAAACTCACATAGCTTAAGTGATTATGCATCAGAAATCAGTACCTTATATTGACCCAGAAATAACAAATATTCTTTTATTTAATAATTGAGTCATCTGAAGAGAAAAGTGTACTCTGACAAATTCTGCTATTTATTTATAAGTCAGTGCTAACTTTGATATGGCATATCCAACAATATACACCAAATGTAATCCATTTAAATCCAAATGAAGACAATATACACCAAATGTAATCCATTTAAACTCCAACTAATTCGAAATGCTTAAACTGTTTAGGTTAATCAAATACTCCAGATAACAAAGCTATTATATGTGACATATCAGGATCACAAATAATTGCAGAACATGCATACTGTCAGATAGACACAAAACTAAACTATACTGAACGTGAGGTAATCTTGCCATGATAATTAAGGAAACATTCATGATCTCTTATAATACTCCAGTGCCAACATTATGAAATGCATCTTTTGGTTAAAAATAACAACTTTGTGGTTATCTGTATACTGAGTAAATTTATGTTGACCATACACTTCCCTAAAAGAATGTACCTAGAGTAACTACACAATCAAAGAAGAAACTTTTTCAGACCCATTACATGTGACTATATAAAAGTGAACCATTTTATATGCAGTTAATTTGATTTTTTTTTTTTGCAAACTATAACACATTTTAAACTTCTGACATTAGCAAAACATTTTTAAGAGGCAAACTCTGTCACACTACTCAAAAGCTGCAAAACTATATGCACAGTCCATCAAACTTCACTGGTTCTGGTTAATGTACGTACAAAGCAATCATATTTTTACTGCCATATCACAAACACTCAAATATTTGCTGTATGAATTAGCCAATGAATGGAGACTGATCTTTTAAAAAACAAATTACGTTTTTAAAAAAATAATTATTTTAAAATATAATCAATTTCTTAAGCCTGGAATCACATATTTTATAGTAAGAAGTCTACACTTTCCTCTTTAAATAAATATTCTTTGAAATAATCATTTTCCATATACTTTTCCAATTGTTTCCATAAGAAACAATAAAATTACATAAACAATTATAATTTTATGGACAAAGTATATAGATAAAAATCATTCTACATAAGTTATGAAATAGCATTATCTTAGCCTAATTAAAAGATTCCATTCCATTTACTTTTATCATTTATACCGCCAAGGATCAGTCACAAAAAATTCAAATTATACATATTATTCATGCTTTAATTTCATAAATAAGTAAATTAAAGCAAGCCAATATGTCTCTTTTCATAACATAGGGAAAAATTACTGTTTGCAGAACTGAGTAAATGGGCAAAGTCTAGCTGTACAGCAGCAGTTCACGATTTGTCAAGATGATACAGATGCCATGAATGAAACCCATGTATAGACAGGCATGTCCTTAATACTTTCAGTTAGTTTACCTACACCTGGAACATTCAAAGAATTGCTGTATATTAAATTTCTGTGTGCATTAGTTATTAATGCTTGGTATCTACATATTTACCAAAATTTAAAGACATAATGACGTGGTCAGCCATGAGAGTCAAAATGAATTGTAAAAAAATTCTTTTTCTAAAGTGCTTAAGGCAGCTTCCTTCATTTCTATATCCAGCTTAATAAAACTGGTTTGGAATTCAGTTGCTAAAAGAGAATGCCATACTAAATGCATGTTTGTATAAAACAACTGTTTTACACCTGTGATATATCCATTATAGTCAACCTCTCAAGCATTTCTTTTATAGAAAGCAATCATGTTTGACCTGTGGAAACAAAAACTAAATAAGCAACAAAAGATGTTTCAAAGGATTGAATACTTTTTACAATGTATTGAGCAAGAGCTCAGTATTTTTAAATTCAAATGTAATTGAGAATATTATATATTATAAACAAGTTAATAGTTACCTTATTTTGAGACTAAATAGGCACTATATTTGATTAGTTTTCAGTTTGAAAATGAGGATGACAAACTTTCTCCAGTTAACAACAAATAAACTAAAAACATCTTAAACAAAGAAACCACATTTTGTTCTTTAATTTTAGAGACCTTTAAGAAGGCCAGTAAGAAGAAATCCTCAGATTCTTATTTTGAAGTAATAATTGAAAATTTAATATCAAGTAATACATATGATGAGAATTTGGACTGTGGATTTACTGAACTTACACTATTACTATAAAACCTCTCAGAGATGAAACCTCTCCAGTGGAGAGGTTTTCCAAATGAATATTAGAAAATTTTATGTGAAGCGTTTCAAATGAGAACATGAACACAAGAATCATGTACACTCCTCCAGCCCGATTCATATATGCATTTCCCCATGCCCCTGCAACAGAGGGCCCTCACCACTATAACAATGCTCTGTAGCTTAAACATCAGTTGACACTGCATGGGGCATGGACCAAGAGTATGCTTAGAGGAAAAAGGCACTGAATTAATGAGAAGAAAGAATTATATAAGACACAGTAGTAAAAACTTTTATACAACAGCATCTGACCTTTTCTGTGTCATATTTGCTAAAATTCACTTAAAGCAACTCAACTACTAAAAATTTCTGCTTTCAAGTTTGAGTCTATGAAGGGAATTATAAATTCCCATTTATTTAGATCCCGGAATAGGCCCTCTATAGGGAACAGAACATCTGAAAATTTCTTTCAAACTCTCTCTGAGGAACAAAAACCAAAATTATATTTCTTTGGAGAATCAAGAGTATCTATTGGTTTACTTCATTCTCTAAACTGCCTTGCAGTCTTTAAAATTACCAACATGTCATCAGATAATAATGCAGATTGAATGTCCTCTGGAAAAACAATATTCCAATTCAAATAAAATTCCTCATTTACATTTGTTTTATCAAGGGAACAAAACATCCTATCAGTAAGCAGTAAATTTTTAGAGAGAATGAGCTACTATTAATGCTATTACACAAGTCTCTAAGTAGAAAGCAACTCAAATGTAGGCAGTAATGGTCACTCCTTGGAAGAAGGTTGGTTATCATACCACAATATATTTTAAATGAGAATGAAAAAAAGTCAACAAGAGAAATGACAAGTTTCAAAAATTAAGAAAAATACAAATTCAGACCTCTTAAAAATGCCCAAAGAATTATTAAATACTGTAATTTTAACTTAGTTTAGCTCAAAGGATGTGAGTTACAAATTATAATTGACTTTTTAAGAATAGTTATGTTCTACTTAACCATGGGTTTTACCCCAAGTTTGGGAAAGATATCTATGTCAATTTTTGTAATAATTGACATTTATTTGAAAAGAAAGTGAATGTAGCAAAAGGACTGAGAGAAAACAAACCTCTGAATGAATGGCTGCTTGAAAAACTCATGTGCCAATTAAGTCAAAGATACGCAGACTTTTTCCGAAACAATTGCTTAAAGCATTCCATATGTTATGAAAAAGAATACACACATTATTTGAGTATTTAGGTACCTCCCTTTATAACCCATCCTTCTTAGATAAAAATTGAGTGATGTATGTTTTTCAATCCTCTATGTAACTTTAATAAACTTTCATTCTTATTAGAGATGTTAAAAATCAGCATAATTATTATCAGTGCCACATCCCAGTGGGAATTTTACCAAACACAACTATTAAAGGTAGGATTCAACTAGACAACAAACTCAAAAAATATAAGGCTTTTAAAAATCTTACTCATCACCTAAAGTGATGGAATGAAAAGAACTGTAGTTAAACGAGGCAACATATAAAGAATACCCCCCTTGCCATTGTTAGTGTAGTAGGTAAAAAACTGAAATTTGGGTGATTTTAAGCTGTTGTGTCTAGAAATTTCTTATCACAATATTTTGGAAAAAAGAAAATTATATACAATCTAGTCAATAAACAAAAGAGGATAATTTTGTAAAACTTATTTATAAAAGAGGAAAAATAAACCATTTGAAAACCTTTTTACCATTCCCAACATATGATTTCAATTTTTAGAAAACCTTAGAGGACTATGTGTTTTTAAAGCTTCTGTGTAAGAGCTAAATAATAGATAGTAATGAGATTTTAAAAAGACAAAGTACAGAAGAAAGAAGGCTAGATTTAAAAGCTTTTCTCCCCAGGCCTTAGGGTTACCGTATGTAATTAAACATTAGAAGAGTCAAAGTAATCCAAGAAATACAAAAATGAGTTTTTATGTTAAACACTGCCTTTTCCCCCATTTACTCTTCAATCATCAGTTCTTTGCTTGGTATCTGCTTGCTTCTATGATACTGCACAGTAGGTTCCTGCAAATGCTTCGTACTAGGTGTTTAATGATAACAGATTCCAGGCCTCAAAGCAGAACACAGCAAACCTGATTTTCACTACTCACAAATTCCTGTGATTAGTAACTGCACAGAAAAGGCCACCCCATCAAGAGGGAAGGTAAACATATCTGAGTAGACACTATTGAGTAACAACATTGTTCAGGCTGCTAGCTGAACCAGTCATTCCATTTTCACTTTTCTGAAGTGTTCTCACAGCACTTGGAACCTGCATCCCAGTACTCAAAGAAAGTCCACCACACCATACCTAAGAAAAGACAAAAAAACCTGTCAGATTTCAAATCAAACTAGAACTTCAGTGATTTTTAAGTTTCCATTTCAAAGGCAAAATGCTACACATATGAACATCAATCATTCTCAAACAGATAACTGTCATATTTCAGCTGAGAGGAAATGGAAAGACTAAATCGCAATTATTTTAGAACCACAGAGGCCAGAGGAGGTCTTGATGGTAGCAGAACCAACTGAAGCCGCACCCAAGAGAGGGAACTCAGGGCTGCAGAAATTGAGAAACTTAATTGGCTTAATCTAGGCAAAAGATATTACCTATCATTACTGATGCTAACTTTGACAACCAAGGGAAGCATACAAAGCACCAACTGACTTCCCGCTTATGCTTTTGGTTTTGATAATGAGATATGGCCTGAGACTATAAAAATCTAACACCCCTCTGTTAACAGTAAAATCCACTGTTTTCTTCCCTACCATGTTAACAATAAGAACTCTTTTATAATTCTTTAAGAAGGACTCCTGACAAAAATGCAAATCCCAATATCCAGATGCACTTCCCATGTTCTATTACTTATCATAAATGTGAATGACTTTGTGAAAGATAAAACTGCTTTGCTTAGGCTGGTTCAACATACGCAAATCAATAAACGTAATCCAGCATATAAACAGAACCAAAGACAAAAACCACATGATTATCTCAATAGATGCAGAAAAGGCCTTTGACAAAATTCAACAGCCCTTCATGCTAAAAGCTCTCAATAAATTAGGTATTGATGGGATGTATCTCAAAATAATAAGAGCTGTTTATGACAAACCCACAGCCAATATCATACTGAATGGGCAAAAACTGGAAGCATTCCCTTTGAAAACTGGCACAAGATAGGGATGCCCTCTCTCACCACTCCTATTCAGCATAGTGTTGGAAGTTCTGGCCAGGGCAATCAGGCAGGAGAAGGAAATAAAGGGTATTCAGTTAGGAAAAGAGGAAGTCAAATTGTCCCAGTTTGCAGATGACATGATTGTATATTTAGAAAACCCCATCATCTCAGCCCAAAATCTCCTTAAGCTGATAAGCAACTTCAGCAGTCTCAGGATACAAAATCAATGTGCAAAAATCACAAGCATTCCTATACACCAATAATAGACAAACAGACAGCCAAATCATGAGTGAACTCCCATTCACAATTGCTGCAAAGAGAATAAAATACCTAGGAATCCAACTTACAAGGGATGTGAAGGACCTCTTCAAGGAGAACTACAAACCACTGCTCAATGAAATAAAAGAGTACACAAAGAAATGGAAAAACATTCCATGCTCATGGATAGGAAGAATCAATATCATGAAAATGGCCATACTGCCCAAGGTAATTTATAGATTTAATGCCATCCCCATCAAACTACCAATGACTGTCTTCACAGAATTGGAAAAAACTACTTTAAAGTTCATATGGAAACAAAAACGAGCCCACATTGCCAAGACAATCCTAAGCAAAAAGAACAAAGCTGGAGGCATCACGCTACCTGACTTCAAACTATACTACAAGGCTACAGTAACCAAAACAGCATGGTACTGGTACCAAAACAGAGATATAGACCAATGGAACAGAACAGAGCCCTCAGAAATAATACCACACATCTACAACCATCTGATCTTTGACAAACCTGACAAAAACAAGAAATGGGGAAAGGATTCCCTATTTAATAAATGGTGCTGGGAAAACTGGCTAGCCATATGTAGAAAGCTGAAACTGGATCTCTTCCTTACACCTTATACAAAAATTAATTCAAGATGGATTAAAGACTGAAATGTTAGACCTAAAACTATAAAAACCCTAGAAGAAAACCTAGGCAATACCATTCAGGACATAGGCATGGGCAAGGACTTCATGTCTAAAACACCAAAAGCAATGGCAGCAAAAGCCAAAATTGACAAATGGGACCTAATTAAACTAAAGAGCTTCTGCATAGCAAAAGAAAGTACCATCAGAGTGAACAGGCAACCTACAGAATGGGAGAAAAATTTTTGCAATCTACTCATCTGACAAAGGGCTAATATCCAGAATCTAAAAGAACTCAAACAAATCTACAAGAAAAAAACAAACAAACAATCCCATCAACAAGTGGGCAAAGGATATGAACAGACACTTCTCAAAAGACATTTATGCAACCAACAGACACATGAAAAAATGCTCATCATCACTGGCCATCAGAGAAATGCAAATCAAAACCACAATGAGATACCATCTCGCACCAGTTAGAATGGCCATCATTAAAAAGTCAGGAAACAACAGGTGCTGGAGAGGATGTGGAGAAATAGGAACACTTTTACACTGTTGGTGGGACGGTAAACTGGTTCAACCATTGTGGAAGACAGTGTGGCGATTCCTCAAGGATCTAGAACTAGAAATACCATTTGACCCAGCCATTCCATTACTGGGTATATACCCAAATTATTATAAATCATGCTGCTATAAAGACACATGCACACGTATGTTTATCACAGCACTATTCACAATAGCAAAGACTTGGAACCAACCAAAATGTCCATCAGTGATAGACTGGATTAAGAAAATGTGGCACATATACACCATGGAATACTATGCAGCCATAAAAAAGGATGAGTTCATGTCCTTTGTAGGGACATGGATGAAGCTGGAAACCATCATTCTCAGCAAACTATCGCAGGGACAAAAAAACCAAACACCAGAGGTTCTCACTCATAGGTGGGGACTGAACAATGAGAACACTTGGACACAGGAAGGGGAACATCACACACTGGGGCCTGTTGTGGGGTGGGGGGTGGGGTGAGGGATAGCATTAGGAGATATACCTAATGTAAATGACAAGTTAATGGGTGCAGCACACCAATATGGCACATGTATACATATGTAACAAACCTGCACGTTGTGCACATGTACCCTAGAACTTGAAGTATAATAAAAATAAAAATAAAATAAAAACTGCTTTGCTTGTGAACAGAGCAGCTATGATTCAATAAAGTGAAAAATAAGATTTGGGACACAGTCAAAAGAATTAAAATATGAAAATGCAGATCACTGACACTATTATCAACTACTATGTATATATTAATAGTAGACACAAGCTTAAAGCAAGGGAAATTCTAGAAGTTGTTTAAGTATCATCACCTTCAATTATATCCTTAAGTGTTCAATATCTACTAAGTAACTAGGTTATTGTACCAAAGAATCTACTAAACTGTGAAATTTGTAATTATATAATTAACATTATAAATTTTCAAAACTAGCAGGCTCAGTAATGATAACTCCCAAAATACAAAAGCAACTTTCTGATTATAAAACTACTATATTATTTTTTGGAAATTATTTAAATGATTTAGAAAAATATTTACTCAAAATATCTAACATGAAGATGCAAAGGGAAATCAAGAAGAAAACATAAAACCTTTGTGACCTTGAGTTAGGCAAAGCATTACCCATAATAGGGAAAAAAATTACTAAATTGGACATCATATCAAAATGAAAAACTTCTCTTTGAAATGTTCAGAAAATGAAAATGCAAACCATAAACCAGGAGAAAATATTTGCAAAGCATATATCCAATAAAGGATTCACATCCAAACTGTACAAAGAACTCTTAAAAATAGGAAAACCAGGCAGTGGCTCATGCCTGTAATCCCAGGATTTTAGGGGGCCAAGGCTGGCAGATCATTTGAGCCCAGGACTTCCAGACCAGCCTGGGCAACATGGCAAAACTCCATCAGTACAAGAAACATTTTTTAAATAGCCGGGTGTGGTGGTGGGCACCTGTAATCCCAGCTACTCAGGAGGCTAAGGCGGGAGGATCACTTGAGCCCAGGCAGTTGTGACTGCAGTGAGCTGTGATCGCACCACTGTACTCTAGCCTGGGTGACAGAGCGAGATCCTGTCTTAAAAATAAAGTAAAATAAAAAAATAAGAAAACAATTAAGTCCTAAAAAGTAAGCAAAGAATTTTAACAGATACTTGAAATAAATTATATGAATGGCAAATAAGCACATGAAACATCATTTGTCATTAGGAAAGTACAAATAAAAACACAATGACATACCACTACACACCTATTAAAATGGCTTAACAACAACAAAAATTCTGGTAATATCAAATAATAACAAGGATATGACCAACTCTCATATCACTGATAGGAAGGCAAAAAATGGTACAGCCACTTTGGAAAACATTTTGGTAGTTCCCTATGAAGCTAAACATACACTTTCAATGTGATACAGCAACTCTATTACTGCTCTTAGGTATTTACCCAAGGGAAAATCCCATATGTAAATGTTTATAGTGATTTTATTCATAACTGCCCCAAACTGGGAAAAACCCAAGTGTCTTTCAACTAGAGAATGAATGAATAAACTGTGATACATTCATGTATGAAACACTACTCAGCAATGAAAAAGAGAATACTGACACCACAACAACATGGATGAATTTCAAATGCAGCATGGTACAGAATCGAAAGGCTACATACCATACAATTCTATTTATACAATGTTCTGGAAAAGGTACAACTATAGGGCCTACGAACTGTTACTGATAGCTAGGGCTGGTTGTGTGGAAGGGTCCACTATAAAAGAACACAAGGGAATTTTCCAGGGTGATGGAAATGTTCTATATCTTGATTATGGTGGTGGTTATACAACTGCAGGCATTTGCTAAAAAAAACCACAGAACTGTACCATACTATAAATTCAATAAAACTGACTTAAAAATTAATCTTGTACACAAAACATTTAATAGGCATTAACATACTTAATAAAAGTAAGCCTTCAATGAAGGAAAAAAATTTTTTAACAAGCTTAAAATAATTTCTTGCAGTATCTTATGACATTTACTAATATAATTACAGTATTATTTGGAATGAAAAACAATAAACTCAATAAATACATACATGAGATAGATTCAAATTAAAAGTAAATCTACTACTTATAAAAGCATACCTAAGACTTGGAAAAAATTTTTCTGCATTCCACATGGTAAACAATTCATCCTTGACGGACCAGTTTGGAAAAATAGCCAAAAATGCGTAATATGGCAGAAGTTTGTACAAAGTTTAAAAAAAAAAAGGAAAAAGAAATAACCCTTCCAATATCTTTATGTTTCCATGAGCAATAACTTTAGTCACTAATCAGTTACTTTTAATGTAAAAATAGGTGTCCTGGTTATTGTTTTAAACTTAAGAGATTAAAGTATCTGGAATAAATAATTATTATGGACAATGAGATTTAAAAGCACTGTATTTTCAACCCACTCATACTCTGAAAACTTTCTCCTTATAGTTGAGAAGTTACAGTTAGGGGTGATGACAGAAGAATATACATGCAAAATATTCCATTTGAAATATACCATCTTGATTTATAGAGGTAGCCTCCAAATTTAACGAAAGCTCTAGCCGAAGTAATGGTAACTTTAACTGAATCCCAGAACTCCCCACGGGAACCTAACCTATGAAAAGATGCATAAGATTACGAGTTGGAAAAAGCAATAACATTTGCTTAAATAAATTCAAAACCATGTTTTATTTTGTGCAGAGAAACATAAATTTTTCTCTTCAGCCTGAAATTGAGTAGACCTGTAATTACACAGGATATAATTGCTATGTGGTATGCATACATATATTCAGCATAGCACACAAAGACAGTCATCTAATATTGTATAAAGATGACATTGCGCTATGATCTTGTCAATAAATGGTCCTGGAATAATTGGATATCCATGGGGAATTAAAGAACGTATCTAGATCCTTACTTCATACCAAACATACCAATTCTACATTGTACTTGCATTGTAAATGTAGTCTATATCTAAATGTACAAGGTAAAGCTTTTAGAAGACAAGAATATTTTCATGACCTTGGGGGTGCATACTGATTTCTTAAACAGAACACAAAAAATGCTAACTGTAAATGAAAAAATTGATAAACTGAACAAAATTAACTTTTGTTTATCAAACGATACCAATAAGGAAAAAGGAAAGCCAGAGTGAAGAAGATCCTACAAATTAACCCATAAGAAACAGGAAGACAACCTAATTGAAATACAAGCAGAAGATCTGAATAGCCAGTTCACAAAAGAATATACCCAAATAGTCAACAAATATATAAAAATGTGCTCAACAGCACTAGCAATCAAGGAAATGCAAATTAAAACCACAGTGTAATATATCATCCACTAGAAAGACAAAAATGTTTTTAAAAGATAGTACCAAGTGTTGAAAGGATTTGAAGGAACTCAAATTCTTACATACTGCTAGTTGTAAATTAGCATAACCAACCATTTTGGAAAACCGACAGTTTTACAGTTGATTATACATATACCATATGATCTAGCAACCCCAATCATAGGTATATACTCAATGGAAATATACACATACATTTATCAAAAGATATGAACAAAAGTATTCATAGCAGTTCTATTTGTATAAGTCCCCAAATGGAAACCACCCACATATCCAACTAAATTAAAATTTATAAATCAATTGATATAGTCACAGAATGGAAAACTATACAGCTATGAGAATGAATGAACTATAACCACATAGAATATGGATTAATCTCACAAGCATAATGTTGAGTCAAAAAGATACTGTATGATTCTGTTTATATAAAACTGAAAAGGAAGTAAATTTAGGGTATTAAAAGCCAATACAGTGTTAACACTGGAGAAGGGCCATTAGGGACTGGAAATGGGCACTAGAGGGGGCTTCTGAGGTTCTCGTAATGTTCTAAGTGCTAATTACATACATGAGTGCAGTCCTATAAAAACTCATCAAACTACATGATTTGTGTACTTCATGTATTAACATTAACTTCAATAAAATATACCAAAAATATATAAAAACAATCACAGATTTGGGAGAGGGTGAATTCGGGAAAGGGAGAAGAATATGAAGAAAAAATAAAATATTCTCCTTCTCCAAATATACAGTATAGAATATTCTCCTTAAAGTTGCCAAACCAAGTAAAATATAAGTTAGGTATATATAAAATATAAAACATACTAACCATGAAACCAGGTAGTACTGGCTGAGTAAACTTTGTCTTAAAGGAATATAGCAACTGTTTAGAATTTGCATCATAGAATGAAAGTTGACCTAAAAAAGAAGGAAAAAAAAGCCTAATTTATTATACAAAAAAATTGTAACATTTAATTCTAATGCATAATCATGCAAAAAAAGTAATAATATATAAGTCGGCATTAATTTTTGTTATAAACTATGAGGACTGGATTAATTATTCTCACTTGAAAATCAGAAGGACAAATGCTTAAGGAAAAGCCCAACCAATTTTCTTCCCCTGGTTTTCAAGACTTCTATAATACCTCTATAATCTAGCACTATTCTACTTATTTAATACAAACTATTTCCTTATTTGATCATTATTTAACAGATGGTTTCATTAGCCCAGTGTAAACCAAGACCATTTCTTCCTCGTTTTTCCTATAACCAGCCTCTCTGCCCAAATCCTAATCACCATTTAAGGTTTACTCTATTAAACCTTGTCTTCTATCTACCTGATGCCATACTGATACTCTAGTCTCTGAAATCACAGTATAACTATCATTGCTTCGATTTTGTTAATTTTTTTAATAGAGGCGGGGTCTTGCTATTTTGTATAAGCTGGGCTTGAACTCCTGAGCTCAAGCAATCCTCCGCCTCAGTCTCCCAAAGTGCTAGATTACAAGCATGAGCCACTATGCCTGACCTGCTTTGTTAATTTTTAAGATCACCTCACAGTATATCTTTCCATAGGATCATGCCCTAAAAAAAAGCTGTCTGTCTGACCTCCTAAACTGTCCAACCAAATGGCCTCCTTACAACCGTTATCACTCCTTGAAACTCTTCTCTGATGACCATCCCCTTGGTTTGTATCATAACCCTGGGGATAACTTCACAGTCTCTTCCTTTTCTTCCTGTTCTAAATGTAGCTGCTTTGTCCACGCTCTCTTTTCTTCATATAATGCTTCCTTAATAAATCAACTGCCACCAAAGAGGAAGATAAAAGAAACTAATATTTATGCACACTATTATGTAGGTTGTTTAATATTTTGAGGTAATGTATGTAAAGTACCCAGTACTTTGATCTCAAAGTTGGTAAACAGCAGAACAGTACATATGATCACAAAGTTAGTAAATAGCAGAACAGTAATGCTTAAATATATTGTTCTGTACAATCTTCCATAGCAATTCTGTAATGCTGTCTCAAATATTTAACATCAGCTCTATTTAACTGCTAAATTCTAGCAGTGAATTTCAAAATGCTTGCTAAACATGCCACATGATTATCCTGCTGGCATTTCATTTCCCCCCAAAACTCTATGTTCCCTATCCTGTTGACACTGTCATCCTCTTGATCACACTGGCTGGAACCTCAAAGTCATCTTCAACTGTCTGTCCTCAGCTGATCTGTATTTAGTTACTAAGTCCTATGAATTCTACTTCTACATTGTCAAATCCATTCTTAATCCTCCACTGTTCAGATGCTTGTTGCCAGTTACTCAACATTTATTAAAGGCTTTCTATGTGAAAAGCACTAGCCAGGCAATAAGGGCTTAATAGCTAACAAGAGACTCAGTCCTGCTCTACACCGACCGCTTGAAGACTGCTTCCCAAAGTCTTATGCTCACTATGCTTTCAATCTCCTCCATCTTTAACCACTGACTCTCTAGTATTTCTAAAACTAGATTATCTTATGACTATAGTGTTCTAAAACATGCAGAACCACCCCTCCCCACTACTAAAGACCAGTCCATTATTATTTTTCAAGGCTCTCAGAATCTGATCCTATTCCACAATACAACTTCCCCATGCCATACACTATGCTCTAAAAACTGTATCTCACTACTACCTTTGTGGACTCCCAGAGTATGGGAAAGGAGAGAGAAGATAAGCAAATGTTGTCTTGGTAGTTGAAAAAGAAAAAAAAATGTGGGCTAATAAATTTGCCATTTATTCTGAGGAAAATGACTTAACTGATTCAAGGTGAATAAGTTAAAAAACAAGAAACACAGCAAAGCTAACATGTCATCACTAAAAATAAATCAAGCCAAAATTACTTTTTCTCCTTTTCTGAGTAAATTAATTGATAGCTCATGGAATTATTTGGGCACAATATTACCAAAATAATAAAATTTTGTATTAGCTTAAGTGTCAACTTGGAGAAAAAACATCTAGGGAATTACTTTAGTTCAATATTATGTCATCTTCAAAATTATTATACACTAGATGACTATAGAGAATATGCTTATGAAATAACTAATTCAATGAGCTTTAAAATTTTTTTCAAAATATAAATATCAAGTAAATTTTCAGATGGTTTTAAGAGGAGGAGAAATTTGGGCCAAATCTATTAAGATGAAACTACAAAAGGGTAAATGTAATAGTCTTCATTTGCATTATACATAACATTGAGTTATTTTTAAAAACCATAAACTGGCCAGGCATGGTGGCTCATGCCAGTAATCCCTGCACTTTGGGAGGCCGAGGCAGGTGGATCACTTGAGGTCAGGAGTTTGAGACCAGCCTGGCCAGCATGGTGAAACCCCGTCTCTACCAAAAATACAAAAATTAGCCAGGCGTGGTTGCACACGCCTGTAATCCCAGCTACTCAGGAGGGTGAGGCAGGAGAATCACTTGAACATGGGAGGCGGAGGTTGCATTGAGCTGAGACTGAGCCAATGCACTCTAGCCTGGATAACAGAGTAAGACTCCGTCTCAAAAAAACCCAAAACCATAAACTGCCTAATAAAAGAAGAAAAAGACAATTTGACATAATGCCATGAAAAAAGATCTAATGGATTAGGGTAGCTACAAGCTCAACATTGGTCAGCAGTGCTAAGTCATACGATTAGAAATAGCATAGCCAAATTTCTGTACTTTGCTGGTCAGAGGTCATGTGTTCCACTCCAAGAACCAACCTTTAAGAAAAAAACTGACATACTAGACAGCCATAGGAGATTATAAAGACTTGGAAAAATTAAATTTTAACAGGGGCAGCTAATAACAGAATATATGGTCTGGAAAAACAGGGCAAGAAAAGTGATGTTAGTACCTGCAGCTTTTAATAAATAAGGATTATCGTGTGAACATTAATGAGGAAATGTAATTCTGTGTTTATTCAGATGGGAAAATTTAAGAGAAACAGTTTCTGAAGTTATAGGGAGACAATGTGAGTCAACTTAAGAAAAATCTTCTAACCAAGAGCTGTCCAACACTGAAACAGGCTGCTTTCTAAGACAGTAAACTTCACATTAAAAGTTCTTCAGGCACAGGAGTGGCAACTACCTGCAGAGATAGTGTAGTAAGAATCGTATACTGTGTGGCAGATGGAGTAATTTCTTTTCTTTTTTGGATTAGACTACACTGTGTTAATAATTTTATAAGTAAAGAAATTCTGATATTGAGGGGAAACCCCTTTGGCCCCTATAAAGATATCACGAGTCATTCTGAAGAATATTTTTAAAGACAGCAACTTGAAAATTAAGAACATTCCATTCATTTCAAGTTTGATGTGGTTTGGCACAGCAAATATTTGCTGTATAGCTTATGTTTACTAGCATAGTAGAAAATATTGCTCTGGTATCTTCTTGAATTTTTTTTTAATTTTTGTAGGTACATTGTAGGTGTGTATATTTATGCAGTACATGAGATGTTTTCATATAGGCATGCAATGTGTAATAATCACATCATGTAAAATGGGGTATTCATCCTGGGTTGGGTAATTTCTAAGGTCTACTTCAACTAGAAAATTTTGACTATCACTCTTTAGAGGTAGGTAATAAAACATGGTAAGGAAGGAATTAAAATGGACAGAAGAAATGTTAGTGCTGAAAACTAAAATTAGCAAAATCTTTCAGACTTAGTATATTATAAATGAGTGCTTCTGTAGGGCTCCAGGCAGACATCACATATACCATTCCAGTCAGTTCTAGAACTGAGATTATGATTGTGATCAAAAGGCTACCTGATCAAAATGTCCTTACCACAATACTAATGGAAATCTTGTATAGATGATTATCAGTGAAAGGTACTGAAATGCAAGCAACTATGATGAAATAACCTATGAGAAAATAAACTTACCCCCATCAAAATCACAAAATACACCTATTTTTTCAGGAACAGTAACATCCAAAGCTTTGACTTTATTATTATGCTTTGCTGCAAATGTGTTTTGTAGCCAGTTGTTGACATGGATACACCAACTAGTGTTTGTCTTTCCCAATTGGTCAAATTTCCCCAACGTTTTGTATGCTACTCCCACACTGTAGGATTTACAATCTTTCTGGGCCTTGACCTCCCAATAATGTTGTCCACTTTCAATAGCAGTGTCTCCTACAAAAGATCAGAAAGGTAGATTTGACTCTTATCTCTTCCTTATGAGTCACATAGTTTTACCTATCACTCGTCCCAAAAAAAGACACAAAAATTTTTATTCAAGTACTTTTCCTATAAGAATAATCATGTTAACACACAGATACTAAATGCTGAGTACCTGCTCTAACTTTACCTTAATGTTTAGTACTATTCTTCTGGATATAGAACGCTTCAGAGGTTTTCTTCCTTACTGTCCCCCCTCCCGGCTTATATATAAAGATGTGGGAACACTATGGAAGCTGAAATAGAGTTTTAAAAGTATCAATAATAATAAGACAATCTGAAAACTCCCCAAAGTAATTAGGCTTCAATTGGGAGAAACTTCTTGCAAAGATTTATTCAATATACAGGCAGTCACCTTGAGTGGAAAGTCTACCAGTATGATTGTGATGCCTTTAATCTGAGATAATGAAAAACAATTATGTTTTGTCCTACCCAGCACCGTGTATGATTCTCCAGTAAAACGATCTCTACTGCCTCTTACTGCTGGTGGCCTGGAGCCTACAGATGTTCGTTTTGGGGATGGTGTACCACTTCTACATAAACAAAAAGAAAAAAGAAAAACAAATATTTTATACTGTAAATGTTTCATAAACTAAAACTAGAAATCATGGAAGGAACCTCTGAAAAGACTTCTAATTATGTTATAGAAATAACACTGTTCAATTTGATCCAAACTATTATTAAAGAGCGCTGTCAATTATAAACACTGAAATGTAAGAAGCTATCAATACAAAGCAGGCTGAAAACACTAATGGCATGCAGACTGAGCAAGGCTTATACAAAGAATACATGGCTGAAATAAGAAACAATGCTAAAATGTGACAAGATTTACTAAAAAAAAAAAAAGAACTCAAGAAAGATAGTGAGTTACAGCTTACATTTTTTTTGCAGTTAAATAAAGGCAAAGATAGGTTTCTTCTTATAATCCTGACTAAATAACTCTTTTTATAAGCAGTTAGTATTTTTGCTCTGAATCTTATCTTCTTAAAAATAGAAATGGCGGCCGGACGTGGTGGCTCACACCTGTAATCCCAGCACTTTGGGAGGTGCCAAGGTGGGTGGATCACCTGAGGTCGGGAGTTTGAGACCAGCCTGACTAACATGGACAAACCCCATCTCTACTAAAAATACAAAATTAGTAGGGTGTGGCGGCACATGCCTGTAATCCCAGCTACTCAGGAGGCTGAGGCAGGAGAATTGCTTGAACCCAGGAGGCAGAGGTTGTGGTGAGCCAAGATCGCACCATTGCACTCCAGCCTAGGCAACAAGAGCGAAACTCCGTCTAAAAAAAAAGGGGCGGGGGGGCTGCACGCAGTGGCTCATGCTTCTAATCCCAGCAATTTGGGAGGCCGAGACAGGTGGATCATGAAGTCTGGAGTTCGAGACCAGCCTGGGCAACACAGTGAAACCCCGCTTCTACTAAAAATACAAAAATTAGCTGGGCGTGGTGGTGGGTGCCTGTAATCCCAGCTACTCAGGAGGCTGAGGTAGGAGAATCGCTTGAACTTGGGAGGCAGAGGTTGTAGTGAGCCGAGATGGTGCCACTGCACTCCAGCCTGGGCAACAGGGCTAGACTCCATCTCAAAAAGAAAAAAAAAAAAAAAAAAGATGGAAATGGCAATTGTCCAAATACATGCACAGGATAATATCAAGTATTATCAAGCATTTCTCCTACTCAGATAGACAAGATTCACCTTGACTCCCTCTTATATCAAATTATATGATATATGGAAAACTGGAGTATTGGGATGTTTACTAACTTTCAAAAACTCAAAATAGATTAAGTCCCAAAGATGTTTTCAAAATAACATTTTAATTATATTGAATTGCTGCATTTAACAAAAGATTTTTTGGTCAAGATTATCCGAAAATTATTTAGGGATACGGGGATAACTATATTCTCACCACTAATTAGAAATAAAAACACTTCTTTCTAACATAGCACTAGAAATTTTCTTCCTAAGATCAACTTAGTAGATTTTAATATACGCTATCAATACTAGAAAAGAAATCCCTGACAAAGGCAAAGCAAGAATACAGATAAAACTTAAAGTCATTTCATATGATTCATTTCATATGATTCAGTGACTTCATTCTGCATTATTTAAATGTTGTCTTGCTGTCAGAAATCAGATTTATTAGACAATTTCAAAGAACTCAGGACCACTTCTACTGTCTCCTTTTTAGTGTGTAATATTAAGTAGCAAAAGTGTAAGTCTAGAACTATAACACTCACGTGACTTAGTGTAATTCTTCCCAAGGGATTTCAAAGGTCCTTTGTGTAAAGATATTTCTTTAAAAAGACAACTAAAAACTGACTATAAATTCTGTTTGAACAGATAGCATGAATAAAGCTGAATGTGGATAGGTAGATTAAAATTTCTGTGAAACTTGTGCTAAGGTAGGCAGCAGTTTCTTGCTATTGGGTAGCGGGACAGCAAAACAGAACGTGAGTGGGGAAAATTCCAGAATAGTTGTTGAGATCTCCAAAATGAAGGATAGAAACAAATAAAAATTGCTAAACATTTATACTCTTTATTCTAAATAACAAAAAATATGTTTTCACTTCTTCAAGGTTTGAGATGAATATGCATTCTAAGCTGATACTTATACAATACTTGTAAGAGTCATTAACTAGTAAGAAAGTAAAACTGCGAACATTGTCAATTGATAACTCAGGAAAAAAGAACTGCATCATAATTTTCTTTCTGATTCATTTTATACAAGCTGATAGAGAATGTTAAAAGTCCGATTACAAAAGGTCTGTATGTTTTCAAAAGCTTTATCGTAAGCTCAGGAGAAAAGATAACATTATATTTGCCTCAAAGTTTAAAAAACTAGTACATGTAGCTCTATTTTCCTGATCTTGTGAGGGGCAAAGACTCTTGAAATCAATGGTTTTTAAACCATATGCTGAACTCAAGGGAATCCACAGATACCACAGAGGTACTGTGGGAAGAAGCCAGCTTTAGGGCTTCCTCCCTCCTTTAACCAGCTATACTTTTCTCTTTTTGGATTAGGCTTCTGGAAATATTTCATGAAAGAAACCATGCTGTTGCTTTTTCCAAAAAAGGCGTGAAAAAACAATGTTTTAGATGCAACATTAAAAGAAGACATGAAAAGGAAGAGGGCGAAAGTAAAATTGTTTCAACACGGTATATAAATTATAACAAAAATGCTTTTAGGTCTCCAGAACACCTATGTAATAAAAGAACTTCGTGTGGTTGACAGTTATTCTCCAAAAGTTCAAATGAAAGTACATTCTCCCTTAGAAAAAATGAGTGCAGAGGTCACCAAAGATTACCCAGTTCATCAAGTCACCAATTCATAAATTGACTGCATATTAATCTTCCTCCGCCCAAGTTATTCAACTGCAAATATTGGTAACTATACAAAAATGAACACAGTTTTAATTAATCATGTCAGTATTTTTGAAAAATTACTTTTGTAACTAGAGAAGGAAGATGGGACAAAATAACCTGAGAACACTAGCTCTTCATTATATCTAATTTCACTTTAAACCCCAGTGCTTTTTAGTATTGCTAGTACTATCTTACCATTAACAGTCATGACTATGGTTGCTATTCAGCTGAGAACAGAGCAAAGAAAGTCAACAAGATTTTGTTTTGGGTAACTAGGTAAGAATCAAATGAAAGAAGATGAGAGGTTAAAGTAAATGTGTAATCAGGAGTGAGAAGGAATTAAATGAACCAAACCAGTGGTTCTCAAACTCAGCTGCACATCAGAATCACTTGGGGAACTTTTAAAAATGCAAATTACCAGGACTTACCATAAACTACTAAATCAGATAGTGGAGGGTAGGCTGGAGAAACACATGTCTGGTTTTTAAATTAAGAATTTCAGGATTTTGCTGTTCATCTGGACTAGGAGCCACTGAGGTAAAACAAAGCAAAACTCCTCTATCAAAGAGCAGGGATTAAAAGGGTGATGAAAAGACAGGTTTTACACAATCTATCATACGGCACGCTTAGCGTTTGTTTGCTACGGCAAGTGAGGAACTTGGCTATGGAGTAGCTGAGGGAAGGGAACTAACTGTTGCTAGGAACCACATCTCATCTCTGTAACCTCAGTACAGAGTAGGTGTACAATATCTGACTAGAATGAGCTCAGCTGAGTAAATAGAGTATGTGCTATTATCAATTAAGGACCACCTGTACCTTCCTGAGCCAAAGTACTAAATTGAAAACACAAAAGCCTTTGGCATTTTGTAATAAATCAATCATTGTCCATTGAAAAGGCACAACAGAATCAGAAACAATCAGGAAATTTTTTCAAAATACACTGATAGTTTGCCTCCCCAACTGGTGGGTGAGAGTGTCTGCTGAGAGGAAACATGCATTCTGAAAAATATTTCCCAAGTAACTCAGGGCAACAAATAGAAAGTGAACGTCATACAAATAAAGAGAAAAATTTCACTTAGCACTGCTTCAAAATGTATTAAGAGCTCTTTTGATAACAGAAAAACAATTTTTAAAAATTTATAACTTACCAGTAGTAAAGAAATAAAGGGAAGCATGGAGAAAAGAAAAACAGACATAACTATTGACATTGGCAGTTTAATTGCAGAGAAAAGTTAAATAAGGAAAACTCTTCCATTGCAGCATTCCAGACTTCCAATCCTAAGTCACTTTTGCAAGAAACAACTTATAATAAGTTTTATGTCAAGCATGGTCTCCTCCCATCCCCTCCCTCACCCCACTTCTCTAAAGGACAACCTGGCCACTTAACTATCTGAATTTAAGTAAGGCTCTTCAGCTACCTCTAGTCTGGATTGTTTCACCAGCTTCCCAAATAATTTCTTTACTGTCCAATTCACCTTTTTCATTATTACAAGATAAAGCTAACTGATTCCTCTATTTAAAAATCTTCATTTACTTCTATACTACTTAACAAATGACTTAGCATGACATTCTGGTTCTTGATTTAGTCCTAACCTGCCTTTCTAGCCTTCTCACCCCTAGAGAGCACTATATAGCTAAATATACCAGCCACAATGTTGTTTAAACTCACACCATCTGCTTCAGTGCCTTTGCTATGGCTGTTCCGCCTTTCACTGCAAGTCTACCAACCATACATTTTCCCACTTGCTCAAGAACCGGCCTAAATACCACTTCTTTAATGAAAGTCTCCCAAATTCTACTAGGCTAACTAACCTATCTGAGGACTCAAGCTCCAGGCCCAAATCCTGTGTGTGATTTTTTTTCTCTCTCTCTCTTTTTTTTTAATATTCTTATACTTAAAGTTCTGGGGTACATGTGCAGAACGTGCAGTTTTGTTACATAGGTATACACGTGCCATGGTGGTTTGCTGCACTCATCAACCAGTCACCTACCTTAGGTATTTCTCCTAATGCTATTCCACCTCTAGGCCCCCACCCCCTGACAGGCCCCAGTGTGTGATGTTCCCCTCCCTGTGTCCATGTGTTCTCATTGTTCAACTCCCACTTATGAGTGAGAACACGCAGTGTTTGGTTTTCTGTTCTTGTGATAGTTTCTGAGAATGATGGCTTCCAGCTTCATCCATGTCCCTGCAAAGGACATGAACTCATCCTTTTTATGGCTGTGTAATATTCCATGGTGTGTATGTGCCACATTTTCTTTATTCAGTCTATCACTGATGGACATTTGAATTAGTTCCAAGTCTTTCTATTGTGAATAGTGCCCCGATAAACGTATGTGTGGACGTGACTTTATAGTAGAATGATTTATAAATCCTTTGGGTATATACCCAGTAATGGGATTGCTGGGTCAAATGGTATTTCTAGTTCTAGATCCTTGAGGAATCACCACACTGTCTTCAACAATGGTTGAACTAATTAATTTACACTCCCACCAACAGTGTAGAACAGTTCCTATTTCTCCACATCCTCTCCAGCATCTGTTGTTTCCTGACTTTTTAATGATCGCCATTCTAACTGGCATGAGATGGTATCTCATTGTGGTTTTGATTTGCATTTCTCTAATGACCAGTGATGAGCTTTTTTTCATGTTTGTTAGCATATGTTTGTTAAGTGTCTGTTCATATCCTTCCCCACTTTTCGATGGGGTTGTTTTTTTCTTGTAAATATGGTTAAATTCTTTGTAGATTCTGGATATTAGCCCTTTGTCAGATGGATAGATTGCAAAAATTTTCTCCCATTCTACAGGTTGCCTGTTCACTCTGATGATAGTTTCTTTTGCTGTGCAGAAGCTCTTTAGTTTGATTAGATCCCATTTGTCAATTTTGGCTTTTCCATTGCTTTTGGTATTTTAGACGTGAAGTATTTGCCCATGCCTATGTCCTGAATGGTATTGCCTAGGATTTCTTCTAGGATTTTTATGGTTTTAGGTCTTATGTTTAAGTCTTTAATCCATCTTGAGTTGATTTTTGTATAAAGTGTAAGGAAGGGATCCAGTTTCAGTTTTCTGCATAGCTAGCCAGTTTTCCCAACACCATTTATTAAATAGGGAATCTTTTCCCCATTGCTTGTTTGTGTAAGATTTGTCAAAGATGAGATGGTTGTAGATGTGTGGTTTTATTTCTTAGGTCTCTGTTCTGTTCCATTGGTCTATGTATCTGTTTTCATACCAGTACCATGCTGTTTTGGTTACTGTAGCCTTGTAGTATAGTTTGAAGTCAGGTAGCATGATGCCTCTAGCTTTGTTCTTTCTGCTTAGGATTGTCTTCACTATGTGGGTGGTTCCATATGAAGTTTAAAGTAGCTTTTTCCAATTCTGTGAAGAAAGTCAATGGTAGCTTGATGGGAATAGCACTGCATCTATAAATTACTTTGAGTAGTATGGCCGTTTTCATGATATTGATTATTCCTATCCATGAGCATGGAATGTTTTCCCATTTGTTTGTGTCCTCCCTTATTTCCTTGAGCAGTGGTCTGCAGTTCTCCTTGAAGACGTCCTTCACATCCCTTGTAAGTTGTACTCCTATGTACTTTATTCTCTTTGTAGCAATTGTGAATGAGAGTTCACTCATGATTTGGCTCTCTGTCTGTTTTTGGGGTATAGGAATGTTTGTGATTTTTGCACATTGATTTTGTATCCTGAGACTTTGCTGAAGTTGCTTATAAACTTAAGGAGATTTTGGGCTGAAAAGATGGGGTTTTCTAAATATACAATCATGTCATCTGCAAACAGAGACAATTTGACTTCCTCTCTTCCTATGTGAATACCCTTTATTTCTTTCTCTTGCCTGATTGCCCTGGTCAGAACTTTCAATACTATGTTGAGTAGGAGTGGTGAGAGAGGGCATCCTTGTTTTGTGCCAGTTTTCAAAGGGAATGCTTCCAGTTTTTGCCCATTAAGTATGATACTGGCTGTGGGTTTGTCATAAACAGTCTTATTATTTTGAGATACGTTCCATTGATACCTAGTTTATTGAGAGTTTTTAGCATGAAGGGGTGTTGAATTTTGTCAAAGGCCTTTTCTGCATCTATTGAGATAATCACGTGGTTTTTGTCATTAGATCTGTTTATGTGATGGATTATATTTATTGATTTCTATATGTTAAACCAGCCTTGCATCCTAGGGATGAAGCCGACTTGATTGTGGTGGATAACCTTTTTGATGTGCTGCTCGGTTCAGTTTGCCAGTATTTTATTGAGGATTGGCGCATCGATGTTCATCAGGGATACTGGCCTGAAATTCTCTTTTTTTGTTGTGTCTCTGCCAGATTTTGGTATCAGGATGATGCTGGCCTCATAAAATGAGTTAGGGAGGAGTCTGTCTTTTTTTATTGTTTGGAATAGTTTCAGAAGGAATGATACCAGCTCCTCTTTGTACCTCTGGTAGAATTTGGCTGTGAATCCATCTGGTCCTGGACTTTTTTTGGTTGCTAGGCTATTAATTACCACCTCAATTTCAGAATTTGTTATTGGTCTATTCAGGGATTCGACTTCTTCCTGGTTTACACTCCCTATGTCTAGAGTGTACGTGTCCAGGAATTTATCCATTCGAGATTTTCTAGTTTATTTGTGTAGAGGTGTTTATAATATTCTCTGATGGTAGTTTGTATTTCTGTGGGATCAACGGTGATATCCCCTATATCATTTTTCATTGCATCTATTTGATTCTTCTCTCTTTTCTTCTTTATTAGTCTGGCTAGTGGTCTATTTTGTTGATCTTTTCAAAACACCAGCTCCTGGATCCACTGATTTTTTGAAGGGTTTTTAGTGTCTCTATCTCCTTCAGTTCTGCTCTGATCTTAGTTATTTCTTGTCTTCTGCTAGCTTTTGAATTTGTTTGCTCTTGCTTCTCTAGTTCTTTTAATTTTCATGTTAGCATGTCAATTTTAGATATTTCCTACTTTCTCTTGTGGGCATTTAGTGCTATAAATTTCCCTCTACACACTGCTTTAAATGTGTCCCAGAGATTCTGGTACATTGTGTCTTTGTTCTCAATGGTTTCAAAGAACATCTTTATTTCTGCCTTCATTTCGTTATTTACCCAGTAGTCATTCCAGAGCAGGTTGTTCAGTTTCTATGTAGTTGTGTGGTTTTAAGTGAGTTTCTTAATCTTGATTTCTAATTTGATTGCACTGTGGTCTGAGAGACTGACTGTTATGATTTCCATTCTTTTACATTTGCTGAGGAGTGTTTTACTTCCAATTATGTGGTCAATTTTAGAATAAGTGTGATAAGGTGCTGAGAAGAATGTACATTCTGTTGATTTCGGGTGGAGAGTCCTGTAGACGTCTATTAGGTCCGCTTGGTCCAGAGCTGAGTTCAAGTCCTGAATACCCCTTGTAAATTTTCTGTCTCATTGATCTGTCTAATATTGACAGTGGGATGTTAAAGTCTCCCATTATTATTGTGTGGGAGTCTAAGTCTCTTTGTAGGTCTCTAAGAACTTGCTTTATGAATCTGGGTGCTCCTGTGTTGGGTGCACATATATTTATGATAGCTAGCTCTTCTTGATGCATTGATCCCTTTACCATTATGTAATGACCTTCTTTGTCTCTTTTGATCTTTGTTGGTTTAAAGTCTGTTTTATCAGAGATTAGGGTTGCAACTCCTGCTTTTTTCTGCTTTCCATTTGCTTCATAAATATTCCTCCATCCCTTTATTTTGAGCCTATGTTTGTCTTCGCATGTGAGATGGGTCTCCTGAATACAGCACACTGATAGGTCTTGACTCTTTATCCAGTTTGCCAGTCTGTGTCTTTTAATTGGGGCACTTAGCCCGTTTACATTTAAGGTTAATATTTTTGTGTGTGAACTTGATCCTGTCATTATAATGCTAGCTGGTTATTTTGCCCGTTAGTTGATGCAGTTTCTTCGTAGTGTTGATAGCCTTTACAATTTGGTATGTTTTTGCAGTGGCTGGTACCGATGGTTCTTTCCATGTTTTGTGCTTCCTTCACGAGCTCTTGTAAGGCAGGCCTGGTGCTGACAAAATCTCTCAGCATTTGCTTGTCTGTAAAGGATTTTATTTTTCCTTCGCTTATGAAGCTTAGTTTGGCTGGATATGAAATTCTGGGTTGAAAATTTTTTTCTTTAAGAGTGTTGAATATTGGCCCCCACTCTTCTGGCTTGTAGGGTTTCTGCAGTGAGATCTGCTGTTAGTCTGATGGGCTTCCCTTTGTGGGTAATCCAGCCTTTCTCTCTGGCTGCCCTTCATTTCAACCTTGGTGAATCTGACAATTAGGTTTCTTGGGGTGGCTCTTCTTGAGGAGTATGTTTGTGGCATTCTCTGTATTTCTTGAATTTGAATGTTGGCCTGTCTTGCTAGGTTGGGGAAGTTCTCCTGGATAATACCCCGAAGAGTGTTTCCAACTTGGTTCCATTCTCCCCATCACTTTCAGGTGCACCAATCAAATGTAGATTTGGTCTTTTCACATAGTCCCATATTTCTTGGAGGCTTTGTTCGTTCCTTTTTATTCTTTTTTCTCTAATCTTGTCTTCTTGCTTTATTTCATTAAGTTGATCTTCAATCTCTGATATCCTTTCTTCCACTTGATTGATTCAGCTATTGATACTTGTGTATGCTTTACGAAGTTCTCGTGCTGTAATTTTCAGCTCCATCACATCATCTATGTTCTTCTCTAAACTGGTTATTCTAGTTAGCCATTCATCTAACCTTTTTTCAAGGTTCTTAGCTTCCTTGCATTGGGTTAGAACGTGCTCCTTTAGTTCGGAGGAGTTTGTTATTACCCACCTTCTGAAGCCTACTTCTGTCAATTCATCAAACGCATTCTCCGTCCAGGTTTGTTCCCTTGCTGGCGAGGAGTTGTGATCCTTTGGAGGAGAAGAGGCATTCTGGCTTTTGGAATTTTCATCCTTTTTGTGCTGGTTTCTCCCCATCTTTATGGATTTATCTACCTTTGGTCTTTGATGTTGGTGACCTTTGGATGGGGTCTTTGAGTGGATGTGCTATTCTTTTCCGTTTGTTAGTTTTCCTTCTAACAGTCAGGCCCCTCTGCTGCAGGTCTGCTGGAGTTTGCTGGAGGTCCACTCCAGACCCTGTTTGCCTGGGTATCACCAGCGGAGGCTGTAGAACAGCAAAGATTGCTGCCTGTTCTTTCCTCTGGAAGCTTCATCCCACAGGGGCACCTGCCAGATGCTAGCCAGAGCTCTCCTGTATGAGGTGTCTATCGGCCCCTACTGGGAGGTGTCTCCCAGTCAGGATTCACAGGGGTCAAGGACCCACTTAAGGAGGCAGTCTGACCCTTAGCAGAGCTTGAATGCTGTGCTTGGAGGTCTGCTGCTTTCTTCAGAGTCATCAGGCAGGAATGTTTAAGTCTGCTGAAGCTGCACCCACAGCTGCCCCTTCCCCCAAGGGCTCTGTCCCAGGGAGATGGCGGTTTTATCTATAAGTCCCTGACTGAGGCTGCTGCCTTTTTTTCAGAGATATCCTGCTCAGAGAGGAGAAATCTGGCAGTCTGGCCACAGTGGCCTTGCTGAGCTGCAGTGGGCTCCACCCAGTTCGAACTTCCCAGCAGCTTTGTTTACACTGTGAGGGGAAAACCGCCTACTCGAGCCTCAGCAATGGCGGACGCCCCTCCCCCTACCAAGCTAGAGCATCCCAGGTCGATCTCAGACTGCTGCTGTGTTGGCAGCAAGAACTTCATGCCAGTAGATTTTAGTTTGCTGGGTTCCGTGGGGGTGGGACCCGCCGAGCCAGACCATTTGGCTCCCTGGTTTCAGCATCCCTTTCCAGGGGTGTGAATGGTTCTGTCTCACTGGCGTTCCAGGTGCCACTGGGGTATGGGAAAAAAAAAAAAAAGCTTCTGCAGCTAGTTTGGTGTCTGCCTAAATGGCCACCCAGTTTTGTGCCTGAAACCCAGGGCACTGGTGGGGTAGGCACCGGAGGGGTTCTCGTCTGCAGGTTGCAAAGACTGTGGGAAAAGTGCAGTATCTGAACCAGAGTGCACCATTCCTCAGGCTGTGTCACGGCTTCCCCTGGGTAGGGGAGAAAATTCCCTGACCCCTTGCACTTCCCGGGTGAGGCAACACTCTACCCTGCTTCAGCTCACCCTCCATGGGTTGCACCCACTGTCCAACCAGTCCCAATGAGATGAACCAGGTACCTCAGTCGGAAATGCAGAAATCACCTGTCTTCTGCATCTGTCTTGCTGGGAGCTGCAGACTAGAGCTGTTCCTATTCAGCCATCTTAAAGATCAAATCCGGCACATCTTTCTTCCTAAGACTGCCTGGCGCGTTTTCTTAATTTGGCAAACTACGGTCAGCTCCACATTAGCCATAAGCTTCCAGCCAGCAGTCCTTGGGAAATTCTCCCGGAAAGAAGCCAGCCGTGCCGTCTAGTGACGCGCATGCGCCCTGTGTGTGACCTTTCAGGCCCAAGCATAGGCGGACGTTGATGAGGCAGGGTGGGGACACAGGGTAGGGTGAGCTGCCCTCCTCACACCAGACTTGGTGCCCAGCTGGTGCACTGTAGTTTCGAGAGAGAGAGTTGCAATTGCACTCTTCTCCCCACCGTGATCATACACCGTATCTGCAATCCTACCCTAGGTACCTCTATTCAGAGGTCCCCTTACTGGAGGGAGGCCCTAGGCTGAGTTGCTTTTCAGGTGTCTCTGCGTAAAACTGCTTTAGGGCAGTGGTCAGGGGAGGAATGATGGTCTGAAAACACTTTTCTCCACTCTGTTTTAATATCTTTCCCATTTTAACCCCTCACTCCCCACCTTCTTGACTCTCAGGTCCATAAACTGGCAGGAGCCTTTTGTTTGGGGCTTGCTGGCAGTGAGAAGATCCACTACTTATGATCTTGTTTATTTACATGACCTTCACCCAGTGCCATTCTGTTGGGAAAAATTGAACACTGGGGTAGTGAATACTCTTTCCTTTGTGGCCTCTTGCTTATACTGTCACAGCAAATCAATAAAGGCTTGATTATTACTTTTAGTTTGGCTATCCTACCTAACCACCTCAACATCTGGCAGCTCTGGGCGTCTTTCTTCCTCTGAATATCTTTATTCACACTTACCATTGGACATATGTCTACCTTGCATTATTGCTACTTGTACATACATCTCATCTACATAAGTTAGGGCAAATTTCTTGAAAGCAGAGACAGTATTTATCCCTATAAATCCTATAACATCCAGCAGACATCCTACAGTGAACAAATATTTATGGAAAGAATATATAAATGCGTATAACATTCGACAAGTAGCCTATACATAAAATATTCTTAAAAAGTAGGAAGGGAGAAATAATATAACCTTAAATCATAAATATGTAGTCTATTCATAGACTATTAAATTCAGCATTTTCCAATTTATAATACACTATAAAATCACTTTTACCAATAACAAGTACATAAACTGAAAATAAGAGGAAGATAATTTTGAAAAGAGAACACATTCTGGTTTCCAGTAAAGATATGTAGTATCTTCAAATAAGCACATTATTACTCATTCAAATTGAAACAATTCATCTTTCTGGAACTGTCTTGATAATTTTAGCAATGACCTTTATTTTTTATCCTTGTTGCTCCTGAAACTGCCTAATTATTATAAAATAAGGGAACTCTTCAAACCTGCTGTGTGTCAAATACAAATAAAAGCGAAGCTATAATGTTAGACTAACGAATATTATTCAGTACAAGAAAGGTGCCAGGTATGAGTAAAAGCAGAAAAATAAATCAGATAAGGGAAAAAAATTCAAGAAAGACTTTAAAGCAGAGCTTATTTTGTTACCATATACAATAGAATCCAAATAATATGCAGCACACTACAATGTAAATTCAAAACATAAGCTACCAATACAGTCTACACAGAGCAGTATTTTAGCTTATGAAGGCTGCCGCAATGGCTTCTGCTTATTGGTTAAAAGAAAAAATTAAAGTTTTTTTAATCAGCCAAGCTAGATTATACTAAGTCCTAGAACTAGACAGACATAGATCGTCACCTTGTATGTTTCTTCAGTGAAGTAACATGGACACTGTCAGATAAAAACAGGCAACTGTTAAGAAACTGTTTTACAACTTAAATTTAACAGCTTATAATGAAATCAGATTAAAGGCCTGCTGAGGAATTTTTGGGGGTTCATTATTGTAACTCACAATGGCATTTATCTTCAGTTTGAGCAAAAATTTCTTCTATTAAAAAAGAAAGGCCGGGCGCGGTGGCTCACGCTTGTAATCCCAGCACTTTGGGAGGCCGAGGCGGGCGGATCACAAGGTCAGGAGATCGAGACCACGGTGAAACCCTGTCTCTACTAAAAATACAAAAAAATTAGCCGGGCGTGGTGGCGGGCGCCTGTAGTCCCAGCTACTCGGAGAGGCTGAGACAGGAGAATGGCGTGAACCCGGGAGGCGGAGCTTGCAGTGAGCCGAGACTGCGCCACTGCACTCCAGCCTGGGTGACAGAGCGAGACTCCGTCTCCAAAAAAAAAAAAAAAAAAAAAAAAAAGAAAGAGGCTCCCATGCTTTGACTTTATTTAAATAAGTTAGTTATGACAATAACAAAAGGTCCTGGAACCTGCCTCTTATGTTCATTGTGTTGCTGATCAGAGGCAAGACCCTAAGGTTGTATCTATTAAATGCTGTCATTTAGTGCAGACCAGACCTGCAGGTAAGATAGGTGATCTATAAGTCTAAAATTCAGGAATTATACTAGAAACTTCTAAGCAATTCAAGTTGCTGTATATAACTTTAAAGAAATGGAATACTGAAATGAAAATGTGTAAGAGGATTAGGGATGAAACCAAAAAAAAGTAATAAAAAATGTCAATGACATATTAAACTACTGACAAATAGTATTATATTCTTCACTTTGGTGCTACTAACATACTGTAATTCTCATAGGTATATTGACTAAGAATTTCAATATAAGTTATTGTTAAATAAGAAGCAGTGTACAAGCATTTGTCCATATGGCAGATTTAATGGCCTAGCTTACCTGCCCTTGTTCTCTTTTCCTTTAATTTTACTTTCTTGACCTTTTCCTCCGGTAGGATCCCACTCTACACATGTATCTTCAACTTTCAGGTTCAAATGGGATGAAGAGTTATCCAAATTGAAGTTAAGTGCTATTCAAAATAATATTTAAATATATTTTTAAAATATAGCATATCTCTACTTTCTGAAACACAGCTATCACCACATTATTTTCCTACTCAATCAATTCAATACTGAATACAGAAAATAAAGTTCAAATTCATAATCCTAGCACTTAAAGTTCTCAACAATCAGGCTATAATTTATAATTCTTATCGGATTTCCCATTATTCTTCTCTATATATCCTATACTCCAACCAAATACAACGTACTTGCATGGTCACTGACATTTCTCCTGTTCATTCTACTAAAAGCTCAATGAGTACACAGTAACCTAAATTTCCTGTTATTAGGATATCGGTTGACTATTATGACTAAATAGGAAGGGGAACTGGAAGAATTAAGGAGAAGGATAAAGTTACATAGTGTAAAAAATTATAGAACCTGGCATACACATTTTCTCTGATACTCTAATATTTAATAATTTCATATCTAAACTGTCAGTTTCAAAGTAAGGCAAACATGGAGAAACTGAGGCCATGATGGCAGAACAAGGAAACTGGCCCAGCTGATAGATAATTTACATGACAAAGAGTACAGAGGGAAAAGGGACCACATAAATGAAAACAACAAAAAAAAAAAACATAAAACCATGCTTTCCAGATTATTTGATATTTTGAGGAATTAACTATACTTTTCACAAGACTTACTCAGAACTGCTTTAGGAATTTAGGAAATCAGTGAAGCAAGGTATAAGCTTCCTTCCTTGGAAATTGAGAGTAAATCATTAGAATGTATTGATTCATGGCTAATTACACCATTCCTTTTATCTTAAAATATAACTCTCAGAATCTCTATCTTGCAAGGTATCAGCTATTACAGTTACTAACTAATCTGCCTGTTAGTTCTATTTCCCTCCAAAGGTTCAAACTTCTAGTATATATTAAGAAATACAGTATCCCTTTACAAAACCCTATTTCACTTATGGATATTACTTAATTTAGCTAAGGCTTCAGTGTGTCTGTGAACTATGACTCTCTATACGTTTATTTTGTTTGATGATGCATAACTGTTTACCTAATGAATCAATAATCCTTTTATCCCCTACTGTTCTGTAAAGAGCACTCTAATTTCAACTATGCATTGGAGCTATTGTTCATTGTTTTTATTTATGAAACAACATTCTGAATACAAATCTACCGACCACAGAGCTTCCAGTAAATGTCATACAATACAAGGAAGTTCACAGCTTTCAAAATCTGCATTTAAACAGAAATGAACTTACAGAAAAAAGAGATAATGCAGCAATAATGCAGCTTTTTAGTAAATAGAAATAGAATTCCTTAATAGACAGGTTACCAAAAGGTTAGGATTAAGTAAAACTGATACCCTGCATTTCCAAGAATGAACTGCCTTAATAAAGTTAACATCTATATGTGAGCTATTAGGTAATGCATGTGAGAGCATCTACATTTTTGAGAAAGAATATTGGATTTAACTCTAAGGGGCCACCAATTCTCAACTGCTTGCTAAAATCCTAAGGCTGTTTTTTTAAAAAAGGAAGAAATCCTAAGGCTGTCCCCTAATGTTTGTTATGCTGGAGAGAAGGGCCACCAGCAATACTGGTGTCAAAGGTGGCAAAAAAAAAATAGATAGTACCATTGAAAACCACTTAAGACCATACTTATTAAATACCACAGCATCCAAACAAAAAGGCATGGGTTTCAAGCCTAAGGAGTGTCATTTTCGTATCTCTCTTTCTTTGTGGACACTACCCCTTTATGGGACCTCAGTTAAGTTATAGAGCTCCTCTAATGTAACAGAGATAACACTCTATAGTTTAAAAAAAAAAAAAAAAGACTAGCCTCAAAAGTGAGGTCCTATCTCTTGTATAAGTCCTATAATGTAAACTAGATACTGGTTCCCATATCTTTAATAGTCCGTGAAAACAAAGTACCAAAAATCAGAGTACAGATATGTTTCATATGTTTAACTTGTGCCAGCGGCTGCTTTCTTGGTACTATAAAATTATATCATAGCCGCTATCAATTAAAGTTGGAGAATAATTTGTGATTTAGTAATTTAATATCATTTACCTTCACAAGAAAATAACTAATAATATACTCTAAATATTCTGGTGATAAGAACTTATATTACTCATCACTTCTGAGAATTTCAATGCCAGAAGAAATAGTGCTTCATATGTTGAAGGGCAGAAGTAAACAATGTTCACTATTTTCCATATCAAGAACCTTAAGTGGAAGTATATGAAATTTTGGTAGGCTCAACTACTTAATCTCCACCTTTCTTCCTTTCTCTCTAGTTTTTTGTCCATACACTAATTTCTACTGGTTGGTTGAAAAAGGCTGCAACAAGCCAAATAAATTGGTAAACAACTGTTCAGTGTGTCATTTGTAAAAATGTGGACTTTTCCTATGCAGCTGTTACTCTCATTAGTAGCCCCACTAATGCTATGGAATAACCCTAGAAAATCTGTGACTCATGGCCATGTAGGAGTCTAACTTTATTCTGGAACTCCCTGAAGGTCAGAATCACTGTTCCATGGGTCTCAGAGGTGAGTTTCAGTCTGTTCCTACCGCAGAGGGTTTACTCAACAGTGAAGAAGTGCTGAAAAGGCCTAGAATCAACTTGGTTTCTCTCTACAAACCCCATGATTAAGAGTTTGACCAGTAACATCTGAACGCTGCTAACAGGAGCAGCCAGCCCAGCTGGAAGAAAACCACAAGCCAGTGATTCATTTTCCTGTATCTGTGAAATTTGCATAGAAATGTATAATTCACCACATTTAGGTCCAACTTTGGTCATTAAATATAAAGAGTAAATGAAAAGAAACAAAAGAAATTTTAAAAATATGATGCTCTTGAGGAAGAATAATAATTGTAATGAGTTTTACTTGATGGGCTAAAAACAGTTCAAGTTATACAGAAAAGATTATCTGCCTATATATGACTATATTTTAAAGTGGCAAAAACCTCTAGAGAAACCACAATAACATCTCAGTTTGATAACATGTAATACAGAGTTAACTGCATTCCTTGGCTAAGTTACCTATAGTTCTCAAATAAAAACATCTGCTAATCCAAACAAATTACTTCAAGATAGACTTTATTTCAGACCTTTGTGATGCAAACATTTTTCTGAGTTTGTCTCATCAATAACTTATAGGCCTTATATTTTGTTTTATTATATGATTTTTTTTGTCATCTTCCAAATCCAATCAAATTTCTGGCAGGTAAACCTATTCAAATGCTGTATGAACTAGAGGTCAGTGGAATGCCTTAAGTCTCAAGTGCCTACAAGAATGTGTAGAGTCTGGTTCCGGAATTAAACCCAGTCAATAATCATCTCACAACTAGGAAAGTCTCCAGCATTCTAACCTTCAAATTGGTAAATATCTAAAAAAATCCTCTGTATTCAAGTCTGCTACTCTAGGGAGTTTTCATTAAATCCCAATTGCTCTCAGAGACTAGAAGAACCTAGGTTCCAGGCTCATAGTAAAGGGCTGGCACAGAACTCAGAAGTGGATTCTTATTCACACCTTTCCAAACTAGGTCTAGGGATCATGGGAAAGTCATTTAATATATTAAAACTATTTTTTCATCTGCAATATGGGTATCAATAATATCTAGCATACTGATCTCTCAAGATGACTTTAATTATCTAATAAAGAATTGAAAGGGTTTTGTAACCATTAATAAACTATATAAATGTTAACTGCTGCAATAAGATTCAGGAAAACAGAGAGGACCTGAACTAAACAGATACTTCCCCAATATTGATTCACAAGCCATTCTATGGGAAAACTCTGGGCAAATCTCAATGATACTTACCTATTTATAACAAGATTGAAATTGATAAATTAAGCATCTGCCAGAGAATACAATACCATCATCTCAGTCTATTTTATCTGTATGAATACAATCATATAAGAAAACCCAATGAAAACCACTACTGTAGTCCTATTTTCCCTTTCTTAAAATTCTTACTGTGGAGAAAGCTAGGCTAGGGGAAGTAGAGAAGGAATTCAACATCACATGAAGTGCTTCCTGTTACAAAGTTATGATTAACTTCAGATTTTAAGCTTTGTTTTATGCTGTATAAAGAGCCACTCATCTCACCTTTGGTCTCCAGAGTCACTGGATCAGAATACTCCCCAGCCACAGCCTTGTTACAAGCTCGCACTCTGAAATTCATATACTTTGAATCAAACTTTAAGCCTGAAAAAATGAAAACATGGTTTTCAGACGTGAACAGTAAAGGACTCTATTCCCAAAATTCAGAGTATGAGCCTTCAGACATTAAGTACCATGTCTCTGTATTCAGGAAGAGTATGAATTTGTTAAAATAGTGGTATGTGGGCTGGGCGCGGTGGCTCACGCCTGTAATCACAGCACTTCGGGAGGCCGAGGCGGGCAGATCACGAAGTCAGGAGATCGAGACCATCCTGGCTAACACGGTGAAACCCCATCTCTACTAAAAATACAAAAAATTAGCCAGGCCTGGTGGCGGGCGCCTGTAGTCCCAGCTACTCAGGAGGCTGAGGCAGGAGAATGGAGTGAACCTGGGAGGCGGAGCTTGCATTAGCCGAGATCACGCCACTGCACACCAGCCTGGGCAACAGAGCAAGACTCTGTCTCAAAAAAAAAAAAAAGAAAGAGTGATGTGTGGCCAGGCACAGTGGCTCACGCCTGTAATCCCAGCACTTTGGGGGACCAACTCCCGAACCTGAGGTCAGGAGTTTGAAACCAGCCTGACCAACATGAAGAAACCCCGTCTCTACTAAAAATACAAAATTAGCTGGGCGTGGCTACTCAAGAGGCTAAGGCAGGAGAATCACTTGAACCTGGGAGGCAGAGATTGCCATGAGCCGAGATCGTGCAATTGCACTCCAGCCTGGACAACAAGAGTGAAACTCCACCTCAAAAAAAAAAAAAAAAAGAGTGATATGCTCAAAATAAGAGGAATCATGATTTAATTATTACTTTGTTCAAAAGAAACACATATAGTTTATCAACTTTTATTTTAACCCAGTGATTAAAAAGTACCCTTTCAGGCCTCATTAAAAGTAGTATTTCACTCAGAGAGAGATGGTACAATTTGCAATAACATATTCAATTTAAAGTGAACACCCTAAATAATTTTTATATTTATGAAACTTTTTAATATTAGAAATTCGTGTTGTCCAAAGCACTGGACAACTCAGGCAATATTTTGCCATTTCAAATATCCAAAGTCCACTATATATTGAGACATCCTTATAAAGGCTTTCAAAAGGTCAACACAAATTTCTAATATTATAACAAGTCACAGGTCTTCTTGAATTATTAACATGAAGGTAATCTGAAAACAGTAAAAGCTACAGTATTTACATTATCAGTGAAATGAATGCATCTAAAAAACCAACAGCTTTTTAAGAGTTGGAAAACCAAGGTAAAAAATTAAATGTTATTCTGAAATACTGTTTTCAGAATATCCCTTCGTACATATTTTACATATATTCTGTTTTACTATGTTACAAATGTCCAAAAGTAATAAAACAAAGATTTCCAGCCTGGCCAACATGGTGAAACCCTGTCTCTACCAAAAAATACAAAAATTAGCCAAGTGTGGTGGCACGTGCCTGTAGTCCCAGCTTCTCAGGAAGCTGAGGTGGGAGAATCTCTTGAACCCAGGAGGCGGAGGTTGCAGTGGGCCAAGGTCCCACCACTGCACTCCAGCCTGGGCGATAATAGAACAAGACCCTGTCTCGAAAAAAAAAAAAAAGGGGGTTTCCTTGATGTTTCAAGAGAAAATCACTTCCATAATGAATATCTAAAAAGTCAGTGTGACTAAAGAAACTTAAAAACTGTATCCTTTAAAGTAACTCAAAATATTTTTCAAGAATACATTTATCTTCTGAGAATGAGATTCCTAAAATGCAGTCATGTTACCTGATAGTGTATATTCGGTACCCTTAATATTATCAATTATCTCCCAGCATCGCTCATCCTTGACACGTGGAAGTCCATCAAAATTAGTCTTCCTATGTTCCAGTATAAAATGGTCAATCTTATTATCTTCTTCTGGCATTCTCCAAGTTACTGTTACAGAGTTATCTGCCACCAAACACTCTACTGGATCTATCTCTGGAGCTTTGGGGACTGAAAAGATGAAAAAAAAAGACTCATTCATTCCTCATTTGTTACAACACTAATCAAATATTGATATCACATTTATACCATTCAAACTGCTTTTTATTATGCTTTTAAACTGTTCAAAAGTAGATCAGATTAAGCAAAAGGATACCCCATAAATGTAAAATAACTATTTTCAAAGTACATACACTAAGGATAAGGAATCAAGAATGACTTGCTACTTCTGAACACATTACATTTTTAATCTGATATTTCAAATAGCTGTAGAATATAAATTAAATCAATATTAACAAATAATAGAATAAATTGCTTTGAATATAATAATTAAAATACTTCAAGAGTGTATTTTCCCTCTTGAATGTATTTTAAAATCTTGTTTCCCAACCCTGCAAAATACTTAAGGATTTTTAAATGTTTCTCCCAAGAATTCTACAGTTTATTAAAATAAACTGAAGTAAATGAGCCACATTTAACATGTATGAACATTAATTTCTTTTCCATGAAAGACATATTTCATAGCTTTTTAACATTAACACATGATCCACTGACATAACAACTGTAGAACATGGTCCTCCAGTGATACGGACTTGTCTAAACTGGGTGAAACTATGCAGTCTGGCAGGTATCAGATTTAAACATTTTATTGCTAAAGAAAAGAATTCAAAAGATTTATTCCTGGTATGCAAGGCTAGTTAAACATTTGAAATCAATTAATGTATTCTATCACATCAATTGCAGAAAAATTATATAATGATATCAATAAAAAAATACCAATTATAAAGTAAAAAATAAAACTCTTTGTGGATGACATTACTGTCTATGTAGAAAACTCAAAGAAGAGGCTGGGCGCAGTGGCTCATGCCTGTAATCCCAGCCCTTTGGGAGGCCAAGGCAGGCAGATCACAAGGTCAGGAGTTCGAGACCAGCCTGACCAACATAATGAAACCCCGTCTCTACTAAAAATACAAAAATTAGCCAGGTGTGGTGGTATGTGCCAGTAATCCCAACTACTCATGAGGCTGAGGCAGAACAATCACTTAAACCCAGGAGGCAGAGGTTGCAGTGAGCCGAGATCGTGCCACAACACTCTAGCCTGGGCAACAGAGTGAGGCTCCATTTCAAAAAAAAACAAAAAACAAACAAAAAAAAGAATAAAATTCCTGGAACTAACAAGTGATCACAGAAGGGTTGCAGGATACAAGAGATGAATAGGTAGAGCAGAAAGGAATTTTAGGGCAGTGAAATTATTCTATATGGTAACATAATGGTAGATATAAGACACTATACATTTATTAGAACCCACAGAACTGTTTAACACAAAGAGTAAATGCTAATATAAAATATGAACTTTAGCTAATAATGTATCACTGTTGATTCATCAGTTATGTCAAATGTACCACAATAATGCAGAATAGTAATAACGGGAAATTGTATATGGAGGAGGTAGTGGGTTTATGGTAACTTCTGTACTATCATGCTCAATTCTCCACAAATATAACCCTGTTCTAAAAAACAAAGCAAAGTTGGCCCTCTGTATCCACGGATTCAATCAGCCTTGGATCAAAAAATATTTGGAAAAGATAAAAATAACAATACAACAATAAAAAAGTTTAAAACTACAGTATAACAACTATTGATATAATGGTTACATTGCATTAGGTATTATAAGTAATCTAGAGATGACTTAAAGTATATGGGAGGATGTGCATAGGTTATATGCAAATAACCATTTTTTAGGGACTTGAGCATCTGTGGATTTCGGTAATTCAACGAAGGTGCTATAGAACCAGTCCCCCACAAATACTGAGAGATGACTCTTGCTAATTTTTTTTAAAACCACAACAACAAAAGAATTACATATAAAAGTTAAGATGCAAAGCAACATGAGAGCTAACGAATAATAAACTCAGTAAAATAACACCAAGATGAAAAAAACTTGACTTAGAAAGGATGCTCCATTTCCACTAACTAGAGTCTTCCCAAAGTTAAACTCTACATGTGTAATTGTACAATAAATACTTAGAATTGGATATAACTTATTAGTAAGACAACTGACAACCAAAAAAGCATTTATTATTCGTCATTACCATCAGTTTCCTTCATCTGTCTTGTACGATTTCTGTCCTTAAAATACATAACATTTGTTAGTCTCCATTACTGAAACATAAGAATTGTAGACTATTCACTGCCAAGAGAAGAGACTATAGGTATTCATGAATTTAATATGCTCTGCTATGCCTACATGTAAGGAAATGTAAAGGCTTATGGCCTGTAGCAATGTGAAAATTTTGCTGAGTCATAAATCTGCAACTGAAAGTCCTGAGAGGTTGGTATAAAAAAAGTCACTTAATTGGTGAGTAGGACTAGTTAGCACCCTGCTATCTACATCTCAATTCAGCTGCCATTCTAGTAACACTGCACTGGCATGCAGATTCTTCTTTCTTGTGAATAATGGTCCCCAAAAGAAAGCCAAGTGACAAAATGGAAACTGAGGTTAAAAAGAAAAAAAAAAAAAAAACTAAAAGTGGTGACACGTGGTAGGGACAAAGAATATTTAGATATTTTAAGAGTGGTATGTCAAATTTAGGTTGACTTGGAGCTAACATCTGGGAAGTTCACTCTAGATTCTCTATAGAAGTAAGAAAACAATTCATCAAATACGGCATACAAATTCAGGGGAAGATGAAAGATAGTGTACTTATAACATAAAAATATTACTTAGGTGATGCAGAAGTCTTTGGAAGGAAAGCATTCCACACATCTACCTACATACTTCCATAAAGCAACAGTGACTAACTAGAAATAGTGTAGAAATTAGTTGAAGAATTTACTGTTTTCTGTGCATCTGAATGTAAAAGGATAAGTGGCATCAGCATTGCCAGACTTATTTTCTTAGCTCCAGAAAGGAGAAAGGATATAAAGTCAAAATTTCAATGCATAAGAAATGGCTAAGAGTAGATGATGACTTTGTAATTGTCATTGATCATAATCACTTCCACTGTTAAGACTCAGATATGTCCATAACTAATATTACTACATATAATGTACTATAGGATAGATTATAGTGGCATTTATGGAATTAATAGATAAGATATTTCTTCATTTTATAAGTTAATTTGATTCCATCTTATAGAAAATTTTTATGCTATAGAATATTTAAAATTAGAGATTTAAATGCATCTTTCATGAATTTTTAAAACCTATTACATTTTTCTGCTGGGCACAGTAGCTCATGTCTGTAATCCTAGTACTTTAAGAGGCTGAGGCAGGAGGATCACTTGAGCCCAGGAGTTTGAGGCCAGCCTGGGCAACAAAGTGAGACCCCATCTCACTTTGACAAAAAAATCAGAAAAATTTAGTTGGGTATGGCGGTGCATGCCTGTGTGGTCCCAGCTACTCAGGAGGCTGAGGCAGGAGGGTTGCTTAAGCCCAGGAGGTTGAGGCTGCAGTGGTTGTGCCACTGTACTCCAGCCTGGGCAACACAGCAAGACCTTGTCTCAAAAAAAAAAAAAAAATCCTATTACAGTTTTCCTTCTGGACGAAACTCCTCCAGAAAAAGGTTTCTTGTTTTTTTTTTAATCATACCTCATTTTGCCAAAAAGGGAAATCCTAACTGTTCATGCAATCTATTTGACTGTACAATAAGCATGGTCTTGGTCTGTTAAGCCATCATTGAAAGCCCAAAAGAAGGGAAGTAAGGTTGAGAAGACTGAGTTTTAAATCTTTTTTTTTTATCAAAGTAGTAGTAATATCTATGTGTATGTTCACTCTCTGTGAGAATTTAGAAGTGATGGGAAACCTAGATAAAGAAAATGAAGATGTATACACTGGATTTTAGGGAAGAAAAGTTCTACTTACAACAGAAAACATTATGGGGAAAAAATGTTATCATTGGTATTAGTCATTCACATGAGAAAACTGAGAAGGGGGTAGAAAACAGTTAAAGCCTCAACTGCTATAAATCAACATGTAAATTCTCCAAGTATGAGTAAAAAAGTGAACTTAAGATAAATACGAAGTAAAATATACAATTTCAAAGGCAACAATCAAACAACGTTTTCTTCTTAAGTTAAATAGAAAAGTAAAAACAAATAATGGTAGTAACAACAATAGCTATCATTTATTGAGTGCTTTCCACATTAATCTTTACCATTACAATACCATAAACTTTATATTATCATTATCTTTATTAGGGGCTTAAAGATGTCAAAGTAACTTGCCCAAGATTGCACAGCTAGACAATTAAAGAAGAAACAGAATTTAAACATAAGCAGTTTGACTTAGAGACAACAGCCTTCACTATTCTTAAAGAAAGGCACTCTAAGCTAAGGCCATATATGTTAGTGTATAAAAACATATAAAATCGAAGAGCAGTAGCACGCAGAAAGATATCTGAATAATGATAAAAAGAAAAAAACATATATGAAAGTTAAACTATCTGGCCAGGTGGAAATGAGTGATCTACAAAACTAACACAAGGGATGAATGATAGGAACCTAACTGACCTGGAAACCTAAAGGAACCTAAAGGCAGAATCTCTGAAAAGTTCTGAATTTGCCTTATTGATAATTTAATAACCTGGAAAGTACAGTCTGTGTTTGGTAAACTAACTTTTTTGGACCTAAGTATGACCAATAAGAAGAACACAGATGTAAACGTGGAAATGATGACTGGGTGCAGTGGTTCACGCCTATAATCCCAGCACTTTGGGAGACTATGGCTAGAGGATGGCTTGAGGCCAGGAGTTTGAGACCAGCCTGAGCAACATAGTGAGACCTCTATCTCTACAAAAAAAAAAAAATTAAAAATTAGCCGGGTGTGGTGGCATGCACCTGAGTTCTAGCAACTCAGGAGGCTGACGCAGAAAGACCGCTTGAGCCAGGAGTTAGAGGCTACGTTGAACTATGATGATGCCACTGCACTCCAGCCTGGGTGATAGAGAAATACCCTGTCTCAAACAATAAAAAACTGTAAATGATGGGAACTTTAGAAATAAGCAACAATGTCACCTTAAAGAATTCATGAAAGCCAGAGCAAGAGATTGGACACAATCTGAAAAAAACTTCAAATATTTCAAATAGAAAAAGAAGAGGACTCATACACTACCATAGACTGTTATAACTATCATATATAACTACCATACTCTGGAGGGATCCTACCATAGCAAAAAAAAAAAAATCCTGCATAAAACAATTTTCTTGTGTTGTATTGCTGAGCTTTTATAAATAAGGCAGTGCTTCTCACCTTGAATGTGTGCAAAAATAAGCCTAAGTTACCTCAAGTCCAACACTAAGACTCTTGAATCAGAATCTCCAGTTGATTTGCAGGCACTTTAAAGTTTGAGAAGCACTGGTCAATATCTTCTGATGAATGGATTCCCTTTACAACACTGGCTTCAAGTTATTGTCAAGCTTCTTACTGAATTATTTTAGTGATGGGAAGAGTTACTATTTCCTAAAATTGATCTTGTCATAGTTAGTCAGTTGTGGCTATTAGAAAAGCCTTTCTGATATTATTAAGCTGAGTTTTCTCCATAAAACTACTCCATTTGGAAATGAAAGGGAAATAAACTATCTCAAATGCTTGAGATTATAATCCCTTGGCAAAATTTTTATTTAAATTTTAACTGAAATTGTACTTAAGGAGTACAGCAGAATGTCTGAGAGTCCAGCTCCAAGGAGACCCAGTCATAGGAGTGTCCCCACACATTTGTGAGTTTTACCTCCAGGAGCTTACCAGGTTCTCACCATGAATAACTAACAGAAAAAAATCCCCTTATGCTTCCACAGCAGAGGGAGGAGAAAAGGAAGTATTTTGAAATACATCAGAGCTTCTGCTTCCTTAAGAGAAACTATTTAATCATAGTCTAATCTGTTGGGGTTTTAACAGAGCCTAAGTGACCTGGGGAAAGGGAAATATCCAACTCCAATCAGCTACTCCATGTGGGCAAAGGGAAATACCCAAACCAACCCCAGCCCACTCCAGCCATCCTGTTCCACTGAAAAATCCAGGAATGAGGAGTGGGGAAAACTGAGAAGTCCCTTGCAAAGTTCACGGTCCAGAGGCACAGGCTCACCAAAAGACTGAGACCTAATTATAGTGCTACAGAATGCTTCCCCTCCCACACACCTTACTACCACATTAAAAAAAGGTCAGTTTACATCAGTTTCTTTAACCCAATACATGTCTGGTTATCAAGAAAAAATTACAAGACTCAGATATGGCAGAGATGCTGGAATTATCGACCAATAATTAAAAACAGCTATACTATTCTGAGGGCTCTCATGAAGAAAGCAGAGAGCATAAAATGGAGAAAGCAGACAGCATAAAAGAACAGATGGGCAATACAAGTGGAGAGTTAGAAATTCTAAAAAAACACTGCAAAGAATGGCTAAAGATAAAAAGCACTGTACCATAAATTAAGAATAATTTAATGGACTTAATAGCTGACTGGAAAGAATCTTTGGAGTTTGAGGATCTCTCAATAGAAACCTGCAAGATGAAACAGCAAAGACAAAAAAGATTGGAAGAAACCCCACAGAATAGAATATCCAAAATTTACTGTGGAAGTACAAAAGGAGTAAATATGTATAATGGGAATTACAGAAGAAGAAGACAGAAAGGAACAGAAGATATATTTCAAACAATAATAACTGAGAAAATCCCAAATTAATGTCAGACACCAAACTACGGATCTAGGATGCTCAGGGAACATCAACCAAAATAAATGCTCCCTGTCATACACACATGAACAAAAACCGTTATCTAGGCATATACTCAGACCACAGAAAATCAAAGACAAGGAAAACACTTGAAAGAAGCCAGGTGGGGGCAGAGGAGGGGACCTTACCTATAGAGGAGCAATTCTGTATACCTTGAAATTATCCTTCAGTAGTGAAAGAGAAATAAAAACTCTGTCAGACAAATAAAAATTGAGGAAATCTGTTGCCAATAGACATGCTACGTAAGAAATGTTTTTAAAAAGTCCTTTAAAGAGAAGAAACAAAGAGCAGTGGAGAAGGATAAGTGAAGGTAAAATAAAAACTTATTTTTCTTATTCTTGACTCATCTAACCAGTAACAGTTAATTCACAACAATAAGGGCAACTATTTATTTGAATGTGTGTGGTGTATCTGTGCTTACACATATGAAATAAATGACAACAATGACACAATGATGAGAGAGAGGCAGAAAATCACTAAGTACATGGTTGAACTCAACAACTCCACCAATCAATTGCATATAATTGATATCTACAGACTACTTCATCCAACAATGGCAGAATACACATTCTTCTCAAGCTCCTATAGAACATTTGCCAAGACAAAGACTACATTCTGGGCCGTAAAACACACATTAACAAATTCAAAAGCACAGAAATCATGCAATGATTAAATTAGAAATCACTTAACAGAAAAAGATATATAGCTGGAAAGTCCCAAAATACTTTGAGATTAAACAACCCACTTCTAGCGCGGGCGCAGTGGCTCATGCCTGTAATCTTTGCACTTTGGGAAGGAGGCGGATCGCTTGAGATGAGGAGTTCAAGACTAGCTTGGCCAACATGGCAAAACCCCATCTCTACTAAAAATATAAAAACCACACTTCTAAACAACACATAGTCAAAGAATAAATCTCAAGAGAAATTTTAAAATATTTTGAACTAAATGAAAATGAAAACACAACTTATCAAAATTTGTTGAATGCAATGAAAATAGTGCTTAGAGGGAAATTATAACACTGAATGCACATATGGTAATGAGCCATAAGCCATATAACAACATTTTGGTCAATGACAGACCACATATACAAAAGTAGTCCCATAAAATTACAATACCATATTTTGATTGTATTTTTTTCTAAGTTTAGATATGCTTAGATACACAAATTATTATCATTGTGTTACAACTGCTTACAGTATTCAGTATAGTAACATGCTGTACAGGTTTGTAGCCTAGGAGCAATCTGCTATATAATATAGCCTAGATGTGTAGGAGACTGTATACCATCTTGGTTTGTGTAAACACACTCTATGATGTTTGCACAATGACAAAATTGCCAAACATTTCTTAGAATGTATCCCCACCACTGACAAATGATTATATTAGAAAAGAAGATCTAAAACCAGTAATTTAAGCTTCCACCTTGGTAAACTAAAAATAATAATAATAATAATAATAATAATAATAATAATAATGCCAAAGCAAGCAGAAAAGAAATAACGAAAATTAGAACAAAAATCAGGTTGGGTGTGGTAGTCACACCTGTAGTCCCAGTGCTTTAGAAGGCTGAGGTGGGAAGATCACTTGAGGCCAGGGGTTTGAGACCAGCCTAGGCAACACAGTAAGACCCCATCTCTACGAAAAAAGATTTAAATTAGCTGGGCATGGTAGCACATGCCTGTAGTCCTAACTACTGACAAGGCTGTGGCAGGAAGATCCCTTGAGCCCAGGAGTTCAAGGCTGCAGTGAGCTATGATTATATAACTGCATTCCAGCCTGGGCAACAGAGCAAGACTCTATCTCTAAAAACAAACAAACAGAAAACAAGAACAGAAATCAATGAAACTGAAAAGAGGGGAATCAATGGAAAAAAATCACGAAAGCAAAACCTGGTTCTTTGAAAGATCAATGGAGTCAATAAACCTCTAGCCAGACTAAGAAAAGAAAGAGGACACAAATAACTAGTATCAAAAATGAAAGACAGGGCATCACCACAGATCCTACAGACGTTAAAAAGCTAATCAAGGAATTCTATGAACAGCTCTATGTCCACAAATTTGACAACCTAAATGAAAGGACCAGTTCTATGAAAGACACAATCTGCCAAAACCCACAAGGAAAACAGACAATCTGAATAGGCCTATATCTATTTAAAAAATTGAATCGATATTAATAATTTTCCAAAACAGAAAGCACCAGGCACAAAAGTGTTCACTGGTGAATTCTACCATACTTTTCAGGACAAAAGTACACTAACTCTCTACAATCTCTTGCGGAAGAGAAAAGTAGAGAGAATACTTCCTAACTCATTCTATGAGGCCAGCATTACCCTAATACCAAAACTGACAAAGATATTACTGCAAAAGAAAACTACAAACCAGTATGTCTCATAAATTAGATGCGAAAAATCCTCAACAAAATATTAGCAAATCAAATCCAACAATTAACAAAAAGAATTATATCCTTGACTAACTGGTATTCATTCCAAGTGTGCAGGCTGGTTCAACATTTGAAAAATCAAGGTAACCCATCACATCAACAGGCTTAAAAAGAAAAATCTCACAGTCATATAAATAGATGCCAAAAAATGCATTTCGCAAATTCCAACACTCATTCAAAATAAAAACTCTCAGTGAAATAGAACAGAAAGGAACTTCCTCAACTCAACTTGTTAAGAAATAGCTACAAAAAAAATTACAGCTAACACCATACTTAATGGAGAGCAACTCAAAATGTTTCCACTAAGTTCAGGAACAAGGCAAGGATCCCCCTCTTTCTACTGCTTCCAACATAGTACTGGAAGTCCTAGGTAATGCAGTATGACAATACAAGGTATTCAGGTTGGGAGAAATAAATAAAACTGTCTTTGTTAACAAATGACATGATCATCTATGTGGAAAATCCAAAAGAATCAACAAAAAAACTCGTGAAACTAATAAGTGATCACAGCAAGGCTGCAGGATACAAGGCCTACCACTTTCCTGTATACCAGAAATGAACAAGTGGAATTTGAAATTAAAACACAATACCATTTACATCAGTACCCCCAAAATGAAATCTTTCGATATAAATCTAACAAAATATGTTCAATGTTTATATGAGGAAAACTACAAAACTCTAATGAAAGAAATCAAAGAACTAAATTAATATAGAGATATTCCAATGTTTATGGATAGAAATACTCAATGTTCTTAAGATGTCAGTTCTTCCCAATTTGATCTAAAGATTGAATGCAATCCCAATCATAATCCCAGTAAGCTATTTTGTGGATATCAATAAGATGACTCTAAAGTTTATATGGAAAGGTAAAGTATCCAGATAAAGGTAACACAATATTGAAAAACAAGATCAAAGTTGGAAGACTGAAACTAGTCAACTCTCAGACATACTATGGGAGGCGGAGCTTGCAGTGAGCAGAGATGGCGCCACTGCACTCCAGCCTGGGCGACAGAGTGAGATTCCATCACAAAAAAAAAAAACAAAAAAAAAAAGAAGCTACAGTCATCAAGACGTGGTATTGGTGAAAGAAGAGACAAACAGCTCAAAGGAACCAAAGTCAAGCTTCATGAAAGAAACAGTAAGATAGGCTAAACATTATTAGAATTAAAAGTCTTGCTCTGTAAAAGACATCGTCAAAGGGACAAAAAAGCCAGACAGGGAGACCATATTTGCAAAAGAAGTATCTGATAAGGACTACACAGAACTCTTTTTTTTTTTTTTAGATGGAGTCTCACTCTGTTGCCAGGCTGGAATGCAGTGGTGCAATCTTGGCTCACTGCAAGCTCCTGCCTCCTGGGTTCACGCCATTCTGCCTCAGCCTCCAGAGGAGCTGGGACTACAGGCGCCCGCCACCACACCCGCTAATTTTTGTATTTTTAGTACAGATGAGGTTTCACCGTGTTAGCCAGGATGGTCTCGATCTCCTGACCTTGTGATCTGCCCGCCTCGGGCTCCCAAAGTGCTGGGGTTACAGGCGTGAGCCACCACGCCCGGCCCAAAGAACTCTTAATATTCAACAATAAGAAAAGAAACAACCCAATGTAAAAAAAAATAGGCCAAAGACCTTACAGACATCGCACCAAAAAAGACATATGGACAATAAGTATATAAAAAGATCCTTCACATAATATGTCATTAGGGAAATTGAAATTTTAAAAAACAATAAAATACCACAATACCACCAACTGGTGAAAATGTGGAGCAACAGAACTCTATTCATTGCTTGTGGGAATGCAAAATCATACAGACACTTAGGAAGACAGTTTGGTAGTTTCCTATAAAATTAAACACACTTTTACCATACCATTCAGTAACTGGCATTTATCCAAAGGAGTTGAAAACTTATGTCTACACAAAAATGTGCATACAGATGTTTACAGTAGCCTTATTCATAACTGCCCAAAGTTGGAAGTAATCAAGATGTACTTCAGTGTATAAATGAATAAATAAGCCATGGTGCATCTAGACAATGGACTATTATTGCATACTAAAAAGAAATGAGCTATCAGGTCATCAATATACATGGAGGAAACTTAAATGCATATTACTAAGTGAAAGAAAGCAATGTGAAAAGGCTACTTACTATATGATTCCAACTATACAAGATTCTGGAAAAGGCAAAACTATGGAGAGAGTAAATAGATCAGTGGTTGCCACTGACTGGGGTTAAGGAACGATGAAAATGTGGGGCACAGCAGATTTTTCGGGCAGTGAAAATATTCTGTATGATAATACAATGGCGGATACATGTCAGTATACATCTGCCGAAACCCATAAAATGTACAATACCAGGAGGGAACCCCCAATGTAAAACTATAGACTTTTCGGTGATAATGATGTGTCAGTGTAGGTTCATCAATTGTAATAAATATACCACTCTGGTGGGAGACGTTGATAGTGAAGAAGGCTATGCATGTGTGAAGGCATATGAGAAATCTCCATACCTTTTATTCAACTTTACTGTAAACTTAAAACTGCTCTAAAACTGAAGTTTATTTTTAAAAAGCTACAAATATAAGAAAATATGTGTATTTTTACAATCTTGCAATAGTGAAAGTCTTTTTAAGTAAGACCTTTATAAAATCTAAGAGTCACAAAAGAAAATTGTGATGTATTTGACTGCACTAAAATTAAAAATTTTGCTAGGAAAAAAAATCACCATAAATTCAACAGGCAAATGATCAAGGTGAGCAAGGATATACACCACATAGGACAAAGGTTGACTTCCTTAATATATTAAAAGGTCCTACCCCACATATCATTAATAAAAAGACTAACAATCCCATGAAAATTTGACAAAATTCATAAATAGGGAGCTCATTTTTAAAGTGGCTTATGAAAATATGACAAAAGCACAAACTCATTCATACTTAAAGAAATGAAAATTAAAACAATCATAATACATTTGTCATCTATTAGAATAGGAAAAAAAAAACCTGACAGCAGTGTTTGCAGCAGTGTAACAATACCGGCATTCAAATATTTTCCAGTACATATAAACTGTGAAATCTCTTTGACAACTTAAAATCTACTCAAATTTAAAATAAACATGTACTTCCACTTCCAGGAATTTGTCCTCAAGAGATAGTGGCACCTCTCTGCAAATATATACAAGTATTTGAACATTTCAGCATTGTTTCTAATGAAAAGACTATAAACCTAAATACTCATCAAGAACTAATTACATTCCTACTATCTAGTCATGAAAAAAAATAAAGTAGATGTACAGTGATCTGGAATGGACTCCTACATACTGTTAAGTGGCAAGGCAAAATTATATAACAATGTGTATGTATGCTTCCTTTTTTAGTGTTCTTGCTGTACTATATGCTTCCACCTTTTTAAAGGAGGTGAATTATATGTTAGGTTTAATCACATGAAATCGCCAAAAATTACCAATTACATGATTCTGTCTATATAATGACACTTTTATAGGCATAGACTGTTTCTAGAAAGATAAGCACATGCTAGTCAACACTGGCAGCTCCTAGGGAAGAAAACTGGAAGTCTGAGATGAGAGGGCTACTTTATACTCTTCTGTACTACTTTAACTGTTTACCACATGCATATATTCCTTTTTCCAACAAAAATACTAAAGTAACTTTAATATGTAAACAGATAAGCAGGAAAGGACAACTTTCCTCTCTAGGTTGCTGAGATTTTTCTTTGCTCTCCACTCAGATGGAAATTATATTAAGAACGTTCTATATCTGATAGCTATATGAAGAAGGGTGAAATTCTGAAGTTTTAGGGTCATACTGGTGGTAAGAAGAGACATATGGTTAATGTGACTTCTAAACATATTTCCTATTTTCCTTTCTTAAGTAAGAAAGTTCACATTTGGAGATATATTCCCTAGTCTGAAATTTAAGTCCCTATCTCCCACAAGTGAACATAAAAGTGTTCTACTTAAAAGTAAAACCTCAGTTAACTGGTAACCTGTGCCACCTCAAATTTTCAAAACTAAAATAAAATCCAGCTTCTTACCAATGAAATTCTACATGTCAGATTGAAAAGACCAAACCATTTTAAATTATATGGTAATCAAAATAAAACTTTTAAAAATGTTTATTCCTGCTTTAATATCAGTTTTACTCTTAAGTAGAGCCCTGTGAGTGAAAATATAGAAATTCTGAAAGGCCAATGTTTAGGTAAATAGCCAATGACAAGTACACTTTCTTCCTCTACAACTACAGTTCCTTCTCTCATCTTTTCCTTTTATGAACTCCTCTAGAACTTCTAATCTATATCACACAAATTAGTATTTCACTTGTGCTACCCTTACTAGGTTCCATTATAGTGTGAGAACTACTAACTTGTTTTTCCAATCATATTTTAAAGTCCCTGACCATATATTCAAGGAAAAAAGGAATGGTTCCATATAATCAACATTCTCTATTCAAAAACAGCCTCCAAAAAAAAAGTACTTGTGCTCACGCCTGTAATCCCAGCACTCTGGGAGGCTGAGGCACACGGATCACAAGGTCAGGAAATCGAAACCATCCTGGCTAACACCGTGAAACCCCATCTCTACTAAAAACACAAAAACTTAGCCATGCTCAGTGGCGGGCACCTGTAGTCCCAGCTACTTGGGAGGCTGAGGCAGGAGAATGGCGTGAATCCGGGAGGCGGAGCTTGCAGTGAGCCGAGATCGTGCCACTGCAGTCCAGCCTGGGCAACAAAGCAAGACTCCGTCTCAAAAAAAAAAAAAAAAAGGTACTTGTAAGGAAAACATGTCACTTTCAAGAAATTCCTTGATCCCTCAAATCACCATATCTAAATAGTTTTAGTTATCAGCAACATGATGAAAAAAAAAAAAAAAAAAAAACCTAACCAAAAGGTTGTAAGTCATATTCCTGACTTATCCCCAGCAAACTCATATTGAAGTTTGGTCACCAATATGAGAAGTGGTGCCTTTAAGAGGTGATTAGGTCATTACAATGGGTTGATGTCTTTCTCAAAAGACTGGGTTAGTTCTCGTGAAAGAAGATTCTTACAAAGTGAGGTTGACTCTCTTGTTTTGCCTTTTTTGCATGTGTCTGGTTCCCCTTCTGTTGTCCATCATGTTTTGACGTAGCATGAGGCTATCACCAGAAGCTGCCAGACACTGCTGCCCAGTCTTGAACCTCTCAGCCTAGAGAACCTCTTTTCTTTATATAAATTACCCAGTCTCAGGCCTTCTGTTATGGCAACACAAAACAGACTAAGATTGGTTCTTAATTGGCTCTTTACATATGTGAAAAATTTGGGACTCAATCACAAATGGTTCTGGCTACTGCAATATCCTGTTAATACTTTAATAAAATAATGTTAACATATTACTGAAGATAAAGTTCCATCTGAGCCAACAACCACAATAATAATAATGATAACACCTAACATTCACTGAATTTTAACTACGTGCAGGTACTATTATAAATATTTTAGAGGTATCAATTTATTTAATCCTTATGAACACCCTAGAAGAATAACATCACATTTTAAAGATGTTAAAAATGAAGCAAGTTAAGCAAATTGTTCAAGATTACATAGCAAGTAAGCAATAGGATTCAAACCTAAGAAGTCTGGCCTTGAGACCAACTGCTAACCATCACACCATACTGCTTCCCTCTGCCAAGCTAACAATAAGAGATCCCTTGATAGGATTCTGAAAATGCAATTTTACTACCAATAAAATATCTAAAAATAAAAAAACTAGCAAATTTAATTATTCCTTAGCTGAATGAAAAAAAAAAATCACACTATACTTCCTTAATATTTACATACCAATGTTCACTGCAAAAAAATCTTGTAGAAAAAAAAGTTTTTATACAAAACTTTACATGTAATACATGTATTTACCTGGCAAAAACTTCAAAGTTTGCAGCATCTGTCTTTCCTGTGAGAAATCCACCATTAAATGAGTCATGTTGTCACTGACCTTTGGTTTCAAAGAAAGGCGAAAGGCTGAAGCCATTGTGACTCTATGGTAAACACAAACATACTTTTTAAAATAAAGAAGTAAGAAGTATCAAATCATATTTAATTTATAAAATGAAAAGAAATTATATCACTAATAATTTCAGAGACTATAATAAAAGTAAAAAGTCAAATAGAAATTTGCTCTTAGTCTTCAAAATTAACTAAATAAAAAACTACAAAATGTCTTTTTAAAGACATTTAAGACAACTGGTTAGCAACTTTCCTCCCAGCCAATTTTTATTAAATTGCATATATACGAATAACAACAAATATCCAATAAAAATAATCTTTACCAGACTCAACATTCATCTGAACCTCTGTACACTCAATCTTACTGACTTCCTGATGCCAGCCTTACTCCTTTTCATATGCCAGATAATGAACTTAAATTCATTTATATTCATTTGAATCACACCTTGATTCAAACATTCTCCCTAGTAATAAGAGCTACCCCATGTACCCTCAAATAAGAGTAGAGGTAGATTGACCTAATATTGTATAGTCTGGTAGTTGCTAAAGATAGGCCATGGATAAGAAAGGAGAGAAGTGAAATCACTATCAATGAATACCATACTAGGTGTCACTCTGATCTATCAACATCAGCTACAGGGAAGCCTACTATAAGAAACAGCCCTGTGAAAAACTATATGCCATGGAAATAACAGGAATTCAATAAACATTTACTAGATGAATGTGGAGGAAAAAACAAAAAAAGAATGACGCCACTTTATCCAAAGTACAGAGAATCTGTAGTCCATTAAACTGAAGATTAAAAGAAATCCTCTTATTCTATTAATTTGTAATCTTATCTCAAATTTCAATTTTTCATATTCCAATAAATTTCCACAAGTATCACAAAGTAAGCCCCTTACTATCTTTTGTTCAAGAATGATCAGAAGTACTACAGGTGAACACTGTCCTCCTAGTACACAATTTGGAAGGGGAAGGAAACAGAGCTGGTGGGACAAGGGGAATACTAGGCCTAGTCAATTGTATCTGCCAAATCAATCGGATCTGCCAAATCTATCCAAGAAGTCAATGAAATGAAAGATGTCAAACTTGCTATATTCACTTATTTTAGGATGAAAAATGTCAAGCTGTTTCTGTATTTAGTTATTTTACTTCATTTTAAAACTAGTAATAATTTAATAGTAACAATAAGTAAACAACAGTTGATGTGTTTATCAAGAAGAAAGTGCTATACTGAAATATAATTTACAGCAAAGGGAATTCACACTGACTGCTTACTATATGCCAAGTATAATGCTGAGTATTTCATGCATATTACACTAAGCTGTCTCTCAAATAATACAATTTCAATAAAAAGGAACAAATACTAAGTCCTACATATGTTATTCTTTACAGCCCCAAGTATCTTTTGATTTGAGGATATCTGAAAGAGTTATAGTCAGATATGTACTTACTAAATGCTCACTGAATCAGTGAATAGGTTAGAACCTACTTGGTTTATTCAAAACCTGACTAAATATTTAAATGTTTACTGAGAAATGTTGAGAAAAAAAATCCAAAAGTATTTTAGAGAATTTTAACCCTTAAACCTGTAAGATTTGATTCAATCACCATGACGTCAAAGAAAAAGAATATGCCCCTAAATGCATTAGAAAGGCTTATCAAAGCTTTAAAAAAAAACAAGAACAACTCTTATTTTCTAGTCAATGAAAACTTAAGTTTCCATGAATCAATTTAGATGGGCAACAATGCTACAATCTTTCAGAAGATTGAACTTTAATTTTTAACTTCATGTATTTAGACACATGCCTCAAAGCCCAAACTAAACATCTAAAATTCATTAGATAATTCTCTACACTACAGGATCCACAAGGCTAGGTATGTTTTAATTCCCCTTGATTTTCTTAGTTCATTTCTACTAGCACAAGGTAAATTCAAGGATCCTTCGCTCCTGATTTTTGCAAAGATAAAATAACTACAAAACATAGTTTTCATTTCCTCAAACTACCTAATTAACTTGACTCTTCCATAACCCCTCTCTTTCAAGAACCAATAACTCCTGCAATATACCTCGACTAATCATATTCCAATATTATTAAGTCCCCAGAAGTACACGCCAGTAATTCTATAAAGTTATAGAGATGTGCTATTATCTTATTTCTATCCTGAGTTTTCTCTCTTCATCTTGCTGTTCCTCTGTGTAACTTCTACCATAGCAAATGATAAATGATGAGTTTTCACAGATATTTTCATTTTTTTATATTTGATTTCTTGCTCAGATATGTTACACATTCTCCTTTAAAATCCATCTATGGCCTTATAAAAAGATAATCCTAGGGCAGGCATGGTGGCTCATATCTGTAACCCCAGCACTTCGGAAGGCTGAGGCGAGAGGACAGCTTGAGCCCAGGAGTTTGAGACCAGCCTAGGCAACATGGCGAAACCCCGTCTCTACAAAAGATACAAAAAAATTAACTGGGCATGGTGGCACATACCTGCAGTCCCAGCTGCTCAGGCGGCAGAGGTGGAAGGGCCCCTTAAGCCAGGGAGGTCCAGGCTGCAATAAGCTGTGATTGTGCCACTGCACTCCAGCCTGGGTGGTGGAGCAAGACCCTGACCCCCCCAAAAAAAAAATCGTTTCTTTGCTTGGTGAAAATAGCTACAGTAGTTATTTTATTATGACTATATGTTTAAATTATTTTTATATTTTAAATGGCAATAATGGAATTCTAAAAGCTCACTTTTGGGGAGTACCAAAAACTACATCAGAGAAATCTGAACATTATAAAGCTAAACATCAAATTTTAAAAATTAAGTTGAAGGGCCAGGCACAGTGGCTCACACCTGTAATCCCAGCACTTTGGGAGGCCGAAATGGGCAGATCACTTGAGGTCAGGGGTTCGAGACCAGCCTGGCCAACATGGTGAAACTCCATCTCTACAAAACACACACACACACAAATTAGCTGGGTGTGGTGGCAGGTGCCTGTAATCCCAGCTACTTGGGAGGCTGAGGCAGGAGAATCGCTTGAACCCGGGAGGCAGAGGCTGCAGTGAGCCAATATTGCACCACTGCACTCCAGCCTGGGCGACAGAGCAAGACTCTGTCTCAAAAAAAAAAAAAATTAAGCTGAGAGTCAGAAATGTTCCTCGGGCAGGAAGTAAAAATTCTGCAGGGGACCACAAAAATGCTATAGGGTTTGAACAAGCAAAGAAAAAAGAACCACACACACACACACACACACACACACACACACACACACACACAGTTTGCCTGAACCCTAATTCCTGAGATCACCTGGATACTTATGAAATCAAGCCAAGAGGCTGGCTTAGAAGACGCAAAAAACCCAAGCTTCAGTGAAGAATACAGCCATTGAAATTGGTCATAAAATTAAATTCTGATAAACAAATCTGGGCAAAGACAAAGAGTTCAAGGATACAAACAAGATCCTGTGATGCAAAGAGCCATATAGAGTCTTGAAAAAAGGAGAGATTTTGCAAGGTCATAATTAGGAAGTAACTTCTAATTCAGAAAATTAGGAACTAGAGCAGGATGTAGTGGGATAGGTAGCTAAACAGTAAGTATAATATACCCAGGGAGAAAGATGGATGACTCATAGCAATTTCCAGACACAACCCAAATCTACCTTATCCACAAAACTGACCTATCTAGCATCTATTCCTCACACAGCTAATATTTTTCACCTTCAAACTTTCACAATCATCTTTCCAGATCCAGGATTTATAAGAATGATCCATGTCTTTAGCTACTGCCTGATGTAAAATATACAAAAAATATATAAAAATTAATATAGGACCAGGCACAATGGCTCACACCTGTAATCCCAGCACTTTGGGAGGCCAAGATGGGCGGATAGCTTGAGTTTAGGCATTCCAGACCATCCTGGGCAAAATAGCAAGACCCTGTCTCTACAAAAAATACAAAAATTAGCTGGGTGTGGTGGCACTTGCCTGTAGTCCCACCTATTCAGGAGGATGAGGCAGAGGATCACTTGAGCCCAGGAGGCAGAGGTTGCAGTGAGACAAGATCGCACCACTGCACTCCAGCCTGGGTGCTGGAGCGAGACTCTGCCTCAAAAAAAGAAAAAAGAGAAACCCAGAAGTAAAATTTTCAGCCAAGATTAACAATAGAGGCACTGTTTTTCACATAATCTATAATGAAAATTTTTGTGAATTATCTGATGAAGAATAATTTAATCTAGGATTTGGAGTGGTACTTTGAAGAGCTGTGCCTTTCAGAGAATCTCATGATCCTCAGATGAAAAAACTTGTTATAATCTCAATGCAGACAATACTCAGTGACTAGACAGGCAGATCCAAACTGTTCCTTCTGTGTTAATGCAATCCAAATGTTGCCAGCAACTCCTTTAGCACTCTGTGGTCGTTACAAGTACTAAATTCTTTTTCTTAAGCCTGGCTCTACCAACAAGAAAGACCTTTTAAACCAAAACCTTTAATAATTTTCCTTAATTTTCTCTTCCCACAGAATATTAACTAGATAGTGGTGGCATTAGAAATAGAAAGAGATGGCACCAGGAACAGGATGGAATGAGAATACAAGGTGTTAAACAGGAGGGCAGTGAAATAGGAGAGCTTTAGTTCTTGAGGACTACTTAAAATGAGTGAGTTCACAGAAAATAAGACCCACTTACATTTAAATTTAACAACAAAAAACACATTCCAGGAATATATATCTTTAAGTTATTCAAAATAGTTCCCTCTTCATTAGTACAACTAATTAAGAACTGTTCTAAAACTAAAACTAACTATATTACTACACCAGAAATGAAATTCTTCTGAAGCACATAATTATCCACAACTATGCTTTAAAAAAATCTTATTGATACAATACTTATTCCAAGAAAATACACAGATGACATTTTATTTTGTACTTGGTCATTGGGTATTTTTATCTTAACTAACACAATTTTAATTAAAAAACTATTTCTGAATTTCATTTCTGACTTCAATATTTATACTTAAGTAAAAATGTGTTTTATACCATACCTATCCTTGATCTGTCTGGCAGCCTTGGAGTCAATCAGGGAGAAGAGAAAGAAGGCAAGTTAGTGCTTTTCATGCAAGTTTCAATGGCAGTGACATGCAAGAAAAGTTAGGATATAAACCCTGCAATAGATTAGTTCATATTCACCAAAACACAAACTATAGAAAATTTATGTGTATAGTTCACATAAGCTTTCATGTGATGTTAGAATTATAGTAGAAAATCCAGACCCCACAAAAATCACCTTTTAAGAGGAAAATTTAACACTTCAAACAAATTCCAGGTGACTATAAATGTTTTTTTCTTACCTTAAGATTATCAAAACACACCTCCACTTTCATTCAGTCTGATACTCATCAACTAGAGCAACCAATCTCCTTCATGGGACAACTTCCTTCATGGTTTTCTTGCACATGTCAAATTTACTCTCTAATTTTTCTTCAGAGATCTCTTTAACTACTTCATAATCGTTGTTCCAAGTTTTCTCTATATGCCTCTATAGGGCAAGGAATTCTGAGAGTTTGCCTGCTAACAAATACAACTAGGCTGCAATTCTATAAACCTTTACTCCAAAGAAAGCTGTAATGGCAGAAATTCAGACACAAAGAGACCAGAGAAATACTTCTAGCAATGGGGTCTTTCTCCATGATTATTTCATACATGCTACCAACTTAAACCTATATATAAGGTATCTCTTTTGTCTTTTTTTTCAATGCAAGCACAAGTTTAGAAAGGGAACTCAGCTATTTACTTGGGGCTGCATGGTCACACAAAATAATAAAAAACACGTAAAAACTGTTGTCCCTTTTATATTTACATACAATATATCAAACAAAAGTTTTTTTCTCCACAGTAACCAGTATAGTTAACAATATATCAGACATAGACAAGGCTGTTTTGCTCAACACTGTATCCCCAGTGCCTAGCAAAAATGCTTAGGACATAGTAATACTTAATAATTATTAAATTTATTTGAATGTTAATTAGATACATGTAGCAATGCTTCTGTGGCCTCTCTTCTTCAGTTCTAACGTTGTTCCTATTCATTATTGGTCATTTTTATATCCACCCTAAAACATTCTGGTCTGAGTACTCTTTCTACTCAAAAACACAGAACTCAGATTTTTTCTTTTTGAGACGGACTCTTGTTCTGTCGCCCAGCCTGGAGTGCAGTGGCGCGATCTTGGCTCACTGCAAGCTCTGCCTCCCGGGTTCATGCCATTCTACTGCCTCAGCCTCCCGAGTAGCTGGGACTACAGGGACCCACCACCATGCCCAGCAAATTTTTTTGCATTTTTATTACAGACAGGGTTTCACCGTGTTAGACAGGATGGTCTTGATCTCCTGACTCCGTGATCCGCCTGCCTCAGCCTCCCAAAGTTCTGGGATTACAGGCGTGAGCCAGCGCACCCAGGCAACACAGAACTGAGATTTAAGAGATCAGCATATTATACAGTCTCAGCATTACTATTAATCAGTTGAGACCTTGTATATTAATCATTCTACTTCTTTTCTAAGGAATTTTGTTCCTTAATGTTTCCAAAAATCATTCCCACATGCTACACAAACAAATTCTGTGGAATCTGTATCTTAAGTCATGAAACTACTGTAGTACTAGAGATAGAAAATCTTTAAAAAGTTAATTTAACTGATGTTTTTAATTACGGTCATTAAAGCTGGAATTACAAAACAAAGATTTTAATGTAAGTGTTAAAGGAAGGAAAGAAAGGACTCTTCTCTGTACCTGATATGAAACAAGTACTACTAGGATTACTCTTTGCCTCTCCATTCCCTTATTTCTCCTAGGAAAATGATATGACTTATCTGATAATGGGTTTGAAAGGAGAAACTAGAAATGAGTAGCTCAGGACCTTCTGCTTTTTCTCACAGCTTGCTTGCCCACAGAGAACATATATTCTGTTCTTTCCCTCTGTGCCATAACTTTCACTGAAAGAGGCTTCCCCTGCCCATCACCTGAGGCAGCCCCTGCTGATCATGCCTGGGTGAATCTGTCTGTCTAATTCTAGGTATTTAGTATTGGGAAACTTGCCCAATAACAAAAGCCATCTTTTCCAATATGCTTTTGTCATTATTTGGCCTCTTATCAGTTTTGTTTTGTCTTATTTCCTAACTGGTTTCGAACTTAGAGAAATACTACCAATTACCCTCGCACAACCCAATAATATGAAGACGATTACCATTTTTTAAACTGACCACAATAATTCAATTTTGTGTCAAGTGTTACTAAATTTAATAAGGTGAAAATTTTTAGTGTGTGTGTGCACATACGCATGCATGCAAAGCTTTTATAGTATCACTTCATGTACCATGCTGTTTGTGAAAAACCAGGAAAGGAATAAATGAAAAGCCAGATAATCCACGAAAAACTGTTGTCCATGCATTTACATAGAATATACCCAGCTAGTAAAACTGAAAAGTCCCACGGCTCCACTTTCATTTAGGTTCAAATTTTACTGCATATATATTGTATAAATCCAAGAGAGGTTTAAGAAGTTATTCTGAGCAATGATTAGAAGGCAGAGTTTCAAATTCTGAAGATATTTCTTTGAAAAGGCCCAATTTCAAGAAATGTCTTAAATTGGAAAATAATTATTTTCTAGAATTCTCTCAAAACAGGTATCCAAAAGATACACAATACTATACAGCTTCTAAGTTTCTATTCCTCTATTTCAAGAATGGTGACTTTTGTCAATTACAAAATTGGCAGAAAGGATTTCAACAGAAGATCTAAAGAGTGATGTTGAGTAAAGTAATATAACTAAGCTTCTTGGAAGCTTTTCAATAATATACAGTACCATAACCTAAAAATAAATCTAAACATTCATTGCAGCTTCTTCATAACTCACTACATGGAATTATGTAGGCTCAAATAAATGTGTTGGCAACAGAGCAGTGGTAAATCTTGGAATCAGCTGGTACTAATTAAACAGATGTTTGACAAAATTCAGCATTACAATTCTACTTAAGGAAGTTTGGTCTCAGGTGACATTTCTATGACTGATTAAAGAAATGGAATTGTAAGATTTAGTTTAAAAACAATTAACTAAGAGATGGAGGGAGGGAATGAGGGAAGACAGAGAGGGAGAAAGAAAGGCACCATCTCTGATATGAATGCAGAGAAACTGTAATATGAGTAAAGTAGAAGTAATCGCAAACCAATCTTCATAACTGTCAATTAAATTTAAAGACGTTAAACCAGATATTTTCCCAGTCACATAGAAAAAAGTTAACAGATCTTTTCCCAATCTCTTTTGTTCTTAATCTGTAACGGGTGAATATAGAAACTATTTTCTTCTGTGAATTTATCAAGCACTTTGAAGACAAAGTATCTTATTGTTTCTATCTTTCTTCTTTAATATCATCATTTCTCTTTTTATAGAAAGCAAGAGGGAAAAAAAGCCTCAAAACATTATTTTCCTTTAGGCAAAAATATGTCTTTGGAAAAAAAAAAGATTTCACACCAGTTGATTCCATACATTAGAAGTTTTGTATTTTGTAGACATATATTTATCTGTTCATAAAAGGAACTATTTTTCAAAAAGCATGATCATTTGAAAGAATCTGTCACGAAAGCCACAGTGAATAACTTGAAATACACTTTGAAATACAGTACTGCACACAACTGTTTTATGATTAGGCACATTTGTACAATAGGAGATTGCATTTCTGTAAGACATAAACACCAAGAAATGAAATTAAGGTGAAAACTACAATTTGACCTATGCTTAACAAATATTTAGATCTGTTTTTTTATATTGTCCTCAAAACTGAAAGATTTATGCTTTTGTTGAAGGTCCTCTCCTCTCTCCTAACATTCTTAACTTCAGCCTACAGAGGGAGCTTCTGGCAGTATTTCTGCTTACTTGAAAGGACTGAGTGAGCTTCCACTCACTCCTCTTCTTATTCACTCCTTCCAGTGGTCAGAGCCTAACACTCAATGGACAATATTCTACAGGCGAATCATTCATTACAAGTGAGATTTGGGAAATACACTAAACCCATTCTCCCTCTTCAGCTGTGATCAAATGCAGAAGACACTGTTCCCCTTTCACCTAACTCTGTACTTTTTATTCCATTATAGGGACCCCATGGATAGGAAACTATTTTCTCCCTTCTAGTCTGACAACTGGAGTATGTGTGGCATGATTGTGATGGCAAGTTAGTTACATTGACTTGGAAATTGTTCCATTGACCCAGCTCTTTCTATAGAGAGAATTCAAGATCTAAAGTCAGGGTGGGAATAGAAATACTAATTTTGGTAAAGGATCCAAGCAGTGTTCTGCAGGCCGGCTATTAGCAGAGAACCCACATTTGGTGGGATGTTGCCAATTTGTTAAGTCCAGGAATAAAACTAATGATCTGGATCCCATTTGCTGGTGATCCTTCTGCATAAATTTACTAACAACCAAACTTCCGGCAGTTAAAAAAAATTAAAGTACGTTCTAAAATCTTTTTGCATTTGTGCTATTTGTATTTGTTTACTTTCAGAAAGTAAAATGCTGGTAAATAGCATAGCTTCACATTCAGTTCTCATGCTGAGACACTGCAATGTGATAATTTAAATATCAGAACTTAAAATACTCTTTTTGAAGATAATGAAGTATGAAAAGACACATTGCCTCGATTTTAGCCTATGCTATTTTTTTGTCCTCATGGGCCATTCATATTAATCTCATTTAAGCACTTTAATATGGGATATTCACAAATAGTATACCTTAAATGAATTTATTTTTCCAGACATCTAACAATATACTGCTAGACTAATAATAATCTCCAAAGTCATCTCTCCCTATTCAGTCAGCAACTAAGTGTTTGAGGCAGGCCTGTAGTCCATGTAGCTGGCTAGGAAAGTGAACTCAGTTTTTTACTTGAAATCAAATTATTATCTGGATACTATTTGGACATATGAAGAAAATAATTGCAAGCACCTCTCAGTTAAGCATTTTTCCTAAATGATAAACCCAGATTTCTGGCTAGGAAACACTGACAGATATAGTAATGTGCCACATAACTACGTTTCAGTCAATAATGGACTGCATATACAATGGTGGTCCCATAAAATTATAATACTGTATTTTTACTATACCCTTTCTATGTTGAGATACACAAATACCACTGTATTGCAATTGCCTACAGTATTCAGTACAGTAACATGCTACACAGGTTTTCAGCATAGAAGCAACAGACTATACAATACAGCTGAGGTATGTAGTAGGCTATACTATCTAGGTTTGTGCCATTACACTCTAATGTTCCCACAATGATGAAATTGCCTAATGATACATTTCTTAGAAGACATTCTCGTTGTTAAGCGACACATGGTTGTAATTCATTTCACCGCATCTCCAAATGGTTTAAGCTACTAAATAGTACTAAAAACTGCTGCAAGACAAGACCCAAGTAGTAAGAATAAGCGAAGTGGCATATTAAACCACAATGTGACTTATTTAATCAGAACCTTTCTAATTTATAATCTGTCAGGAATAAATTATAACAGAAACAAAGCTGGAAAGAATAAAGGACAGTGAAACAGAAAAGGGTAGCATTTGGGAGAAAGAAGACAGAAGAACTCTAAAAATGTCAATAGAAAGAGAAACGTGGGAGAAATAAACTTTTATCATAGTTTTTCCAAGTATCAGTCTCCCCTTAAATCAACTGGATTCAAGGCATTTTTGAGTATTAGTGTCCACATTCTATAGTTTTCCTGTCTTCTTCCTCACTCTCAGGCTGTCAGATGGTAATTCTTGCTACTATGACTATGCCTGTCATTAACAACTACCCTACTCCACTAAAAGGGGAATTTGTTAACAAGTAGAAAACAGAAAGAAAAATACTGAAAATAATAGTAGTATCAAGTACAATAGTCAACAGATTCTGAGAAATGATCTTGAATAGAGGACATTAACTCTTGTCCATGAACTCTATGATGTTGATTTTGATGACTAAGACATCTTTTGCTTTCTGCATGTTTCTTAGCTATGTTCCAGACACTCAAGTTTATCACATGAATGCCCTCTAAATAAGTGATACAGTGCTTTTTTGTTTTGTTTTGTTTTGTTTTGTTTTGAGATAGGGTCTCGCTCTGTTGCCCAGGCTAGAGTGCAGCAGTGTAATCACAGCTCGGTGCAGCCTCAACTTCCTAGGCTCAGGCAATCCTCCCATCTCAGCCTCCGAGTAGCTGGGACTACAGGTGCACATCACCATGCCCGGCTAATTTTTTTGTGTATTTTGTACAGACAGGATCTCACCATGTTGCCCAGGCTGGTCTCAAACCCCTGGGTTCAAGCAAACCACCCACCTTGGCTTCCCATAGTGCTGGGATTACAGGCATGAGCCACCATACCTGGCCAACATATCATACTTTTAAAGTACTTTTAAATATAGTACATTTCCCTTGTAATTCCTTTATATAATAAGTCCACCTATGTGCATTAATAAGCTTCTTTACAACTCACCTCCAAATTTAAAGAATTAATTCATGCATTGGCTTACAGCAAAAGAACTTCTGTTTTGATTCATGTGTTTAAAAAGAAATCAATTAAAGTTCAATTTTAATATCCAAAGATCTAAGGTGGCAAATGTTACCTTTTCAAGGAAGTTTTTTCTACCTTCAAGTTCACAGAAAATCATAAAATAAAAACAATCACTAGGCATAAATCAATTATAAAGCTACCTTTCTAACACCAATGCAGCTCACTACATACTCCACAAAGGTGAAGTAAATAACATCAAACTCAAATTTTATCTTGATAACTACACAGTAATTTTTGCTAATTATATAGCTTAATTTCCAAATCTTTTCACATCATTTTAAAATATATTCTACATTTCTGAGTTTTGATTTGACAAAATGGTAATCATTTAAAATGACCCTACTTAAAAGAAGAAATTAGAATTTACACTTTACAATCACTTAAACACCAGGATCTAAGTTAAAACATTAGCAGGCTTCTTGCTCTACTCTCTACATTTTTATACTAAACATATCCCATAAGTAAGGATCTACATTTCCATGTTTTAATAAAACATTCAATTACCTAACTTAAGCAGTGGGGGCATTTATCTGCAATAAGAAGTTATACAGTTACAGTGCTCATGTGCATAAAGCGGATGCTTTCCCAAGCAGCTCATAGACAGAAACACAGAAACATTTTTTAAACATATTTGTTGATGACCCTAAAGACACACACTTCTAAGTGCTTGCTTTGGAATAAATGAACAGTTAGCATTTTACTTATCAAGAAACCCCAAGCCTTTATTAGTATTAGAAATCAGTAAAGAAATCCAAAACTAAAGAAAAACAAAAACGCCTTTTTAAAAATACAACTTTCCTTATTAAGTGTATTAATTCAGTTTTTGTGTACCTTTGAAAATTCTTCGGGTTCCTTTATATCTAATGACCTTGTTGCAAATTCTAATAGTTCTTCAGAGTTCTCCAGGGCATTATTACATTGACTAATCTGACTCTAGGGGAAAAAAAAAAAAAAAAACTAAGTCATTAAAATGAAGTTTCCTATTGCCATCAGAATCTTAAATATATATTGTTATAATGAACTTACAAATAATTTTAATAGCAATAATAGAGGAAAAATGTTTCAGTGAGCTATTGTAGCAAGATAAGACAAGTTTTATATATATATATAAAACTTATATTTGTTTTACATATATACATAAAACAAATTTTAATTATCTTAATACTTTGTACCTCTTGCCATAATTTATTGAAAACAGCTTAACTGCATACAGGTAAAGATACACTCATCATTTAAAACAAAAAAGGACCTAAGCGAAGCTTAGTCCACTGTCATTAATTAAAAACTAGCAATTCAAGATACATAAAGAATATGGGACAAGTAGGAAGTATTTTTCTAAACCTAAATGGCAAGGTTCCTACTCTAAAGATGAATGTTCGCAATTCAATTTTATCTAACAAACTGCAAGTTTTAAAAATGTTTGTATTGGCTGCTCCTAGCTCCCCTATAACAGTGCCAGAAGAACAAACTGTCCACATATATTCAAGCAGAAAGAAGGTCCCGACAAACAACAGTCGTTAATGAGGCACTACGAACTGAGAGGTAAGTGAAAAGGGAAAATATTACCAGTTGCACTGGAACATCACTCATGCCAGGGATGACTAGGGGGTTGATCAAAATGCATAATACACACTCAATATGCAAAAGACTTTTTGGTACTTGACGGGAATAAGGAAAGGCAGGAGAAAAGACATCACCCATGGCCACTTTGGTAGCAGGTTTAATATGCGGTATGAGCTAGGGTGACAGAAATGTTGGCTAGTGGTAGATTAAGACAATTAGAGATGCTCTGGTAAAGAAAAAGTACGGGGAGGGAAAAGGGAAGGTTGGAGATTAAACAACTGGATGCTTAAAGGCCAAAGTGGTGCTGTGAAGAAGGGTCCGGGTCCAAAACAGAACACAATTCTGCACAGGATGAGTTTTCGGTTGGATCTTCAGAAGATGCTGAGCTGTCCTTTCTTCTACAGTGTTTTGTTTTTTAAATGAATTCATTTCTTATTAGTATTTATTGAAATGTATAGAAACTTTATGAATAAATGAATTATCCTTGAATTATTTAAGTAATACACCCCCCACCCCCAAATATGAACAAGAAACCTCAACCTGGGTAGTATGGACACACTTCAGAGGGTATCTGATCCTTGGAAATTGTGCATGTATGGTGTGTATGTAAGAGAGAAAGACAACATACGTGTTTTTCCACAGGTTTTAGGTGCTCAAAGATATCTACAACTCAAATCAACACACAAAAATTTGCATTTCTACACACCAATAATGAACAATCCAAGAAGGAAAATAAGAAAAAAATCTACTTATAATAGTATCAAAAAGAACAGCATACTTTGAAATAAATTTAACCAACAAGGCATGAGACCTATACACCCAAAACTACAATACAATGCTAAAAGAAATATACAACAAAAATAAAGGGAAAGACATTCATGTTCATAGATTGGAACACTTAATATTGTTAAACTATCCATACTACCCAAAGCAATCTATAAATTCAATGTAATCACTGTCAAAATCCCAAGACATTTTTTGCAGGAATAGAAAAAATATATATAAAATTCACGTAGAATCTCAAGGGACCCTGAATTGCACAAATGATTTTGAAAGAGAAAAAAGTCGAATGCCTCAACCTTCCTGATTTCAAAATACCTTACAAAACTATAGGAACCCAAACAATGTGGTACTGGCATAAAGACAGATACACAGACCAATGGAACAAAACAGACAGTCCTGAAATTACCCTTCACATATATGATCGAACGATCTCTGACATAGGTACTAAGGCCAAACAATAGGGACATGACAGTCTCTTCAACAAATGGTGCTAGGAAAACCGAATATCCACAAGTAAAAAAATAAAGTAGGTCCCTTACTTAACACCATACGTAAAAATTAACTAAAAATGGATTAAAGACCTAAACATAAGCTCTAAAGCTCCTAGAAGAAAACATAGAGGAAAAGCTTCATAACACTGTATTTGTCAATGATTTCCTGGATATGACAATGAAAGCAAAAATAGACAAATGAGATGACGTAAAACTTTAAAACTTCTCCATATCAAATGGAACAACCAACAGAGTAAAAAAGCAGCCTACAAAATGGGAAAAAAAAAACTGCAAATCATATACCTGATAAGGGGTTAATATCCAGAACGAATAGAAAACTGCTGCAACTTAACAACCACCAAAAAACCCAAGTAACCCAATTAAAAGGCGGCCAAAGAACCTGAATAGACACTTCTCTAAAGAAAATACATTGATGGCCAACAAACACATGAAAAGATGCTCAACATCACTAGTCACTAGGGAAATGCAAATCAAAACCGTAATGAAATATCATGTCATACCCATTATGATGGCCACTATCAAAAAAAAAAACAAACAGAAAATAAAAAGCACCGGTGAGCACGTGAAGAAATTGGAACCCTTCGGCTGGTAGGAATGTAAAATAGTGCAGCCACTATGGAAAACATTATATAGAGGGTCCTCAGAAAACTATAAAGAGAATTACCACATGATTCAGCAATCCTACTTCGAAGTATACATATCCAAAAGAATTGAAAACAGAATCTCAAAGAGATATTCAAACTCCCACGTTCATTGCAGCATTATTCACAATAGCTAAGAGGTGTAAGCTGCCAAAATGTCCATAGACACATAAATGGATAAAGAAAATGTGGTATATACATAAGTGGAATATTATTTAACCACAAAAAGGAGGAAATCCTAGCACATGCTATATAACATGAATAAATCTTGAGGACATTATGCTGAGTGGAAATAAGTCACGAAAGGACAAATGCTATGATTCCACTTATAGGAGACATGTAGAGTAGTCATGGAAACAGAAAATAATACGATGATTGCCAGGGGCTAGTAAGAAGGGGAAATGAGATGTTGATCGAGGGATATAAAGTTTCACTTGCACAAGATGAAAAAATTCTAGAGATCTGTTACACAAAAATGTGAATATATTTAACACCATCAATTGTACACTGTACAGTTTAAAATGGTTAAGAGAATTGGCCGGGCACCGTGGCTTACGCCTGTAATCCCAGCACTTTGGGAGGCCAAGACAGGTGGATCACCTGAGGTCAGGAGTTTGAGACCAGCCTGGCCAACATGGTGAAACCCCATCTCTACTAAAAATACAAAAATTAGCCAGGCATGGTGGTGGGCACCTGTAATCTCAGCTACTCGGGAGGCTGAGGCAGGAGAATCGCTTGAACCCGGGAGGCAGAGGTTGCAGTGAACCAACATCACTCCAGCCTGGGTGACAGAGTGAGACTCCGTCTCAAAAAAAAAAAAAACGTTAAGAGAATAAATTGTTTTTTTAACCACAATTTTAGAATACTTATGGCCAAAACAAAAAACCATTCTTCTACAAGGTAAGGGTATAGTTATACTCAGAAATTCACTAATTTTTGCTTACCATAAATCGAGCATTAAATAGACTAAAATTATCCATATTTCAATAGTTGTATGATCTCACCTGTAACTCTTGGGATTTACGAGCTTGTTCCTGCTTGACACAGTTAATCATACTTTCTTTTACTTCATCTAGTATAGAGTATAAACTATCAAATTCTTCGTCTAACTCTGAGAGTATGTTGGACGAATTTTCCTGTTTAAAAAACAAAACAAAACAATTTTACTGAAGAGCTATCAAACATTTAAAAACTGAAAGGTATGCCCAAAAGAGAGAATAAATTTATATTATAAACTATGTTAGCCTAATATAAAAATAACATAATTCTAATATTTGACTTAAGGCTTTAAAAACACATAAATGCAACAAACTGCCTGCTAATGCTAACAGTACTGTTTCAGCTATACTATCAGTTAAGTTGTCTTTTATGGACTAGCCCATACTCTCTTCACTTTACTGTTTCCACAGGACAACATGAAAGGTTGTTTTAAAGTTCCCAACTTTGTCCAGACCTTCAGTCTCTCAGGCAGACTCTAAGCCAGTGGTTCTTAACCTGTGGTGCGTATCAGAATCACTGGTGAGGTATTCTAATAAAATATTCCAGAGATTTTAATTCAGTAATTCTGAGGAACACTTTGCACATACAGAAATGAGGCAGATTTTGTCTAAATTTTAAAATCTTTCAGGGTCTCTAAAACACTGCATTTATATAAGATAAACAGAAATTAAAAGACTAAGCAATTATTTATTGGATCCTAAGATATTTATCAAATATTGAATCATCTAATGACTAGAATTTGTAGTCAAATCCTGTATTTTATTAACTAAAATACAGATAAGTTACTTGCCCAAAGCCATACAATTAGTTACTAGTAACATGGTCAATAAGGCATTTCAAGTCTCTTGAGTTCCCCATTGCTATATTTGCTGCTATTTCAACAAAAAAATAAATTATTTGTAAAATCCCTAGATAAGCAATATCCACACTTGCAACAATTATGAGATAGAAGAAATTCTCTTAAGACGTTTTTCAACTTGGATGAATCATTCAATTAAGAGAAGCGAACTGGCACTGACTAAGAGAACTAATATATACAATCTACTGTAATATTATATGTCCAAACTTTTGCTTATAATGTTTATAAAAACTAGCCAGGCACGGTGGCTCACGCCTGTAATCCCAGCACTTTGGGAGGCCGAGGTGGGCGGATCGCGAGGTCAGGAGATTGAGACCACGGTGAAACCCCGTCTCTACTAAAAATACAAAAAATTAGCCGGGCGTAGTAGCAGGCGCCTGTAGTCCCAGCTACACGGGAGGCTGAGGCAGGAGAATGGCGTGAACCCGGGAGGCAGAGCTTGCAGTGAGCCGAGATTGCGCCACTGCGCTCCAGCCTGGGCGACAGAGCAAGACTCCGTCTCAAAAAAAAAAAAAAAAAAAAACAAAAAAAACTAGATACCTCACAGGCACCTCACCAAAGGTGGTGGTAATTATTTTACTAGTCTATTTACAGTGGTAAGAACAACTATAGAAGTGGAATGTGCAGTCTGGAAGGGAAAAAACCTAACTCAAATCCCACACTAGCCACTCAGTAACAGCATGACCTTATACAAGGCACTTAAATTCCTAGACCTCAGTTTATTCATTCATAAAAAAGAAACAGACTATTTTCCTCTCGATCACCAGATGGCATCTTGTTGCCTTTTGCCTACTACTAAGCTCCTATCTTTAGCAACAAGGGTGTAGGTTAATTCCCCCACTACTTTTTTTTTTCTAACATTAAGGTAGAATTCTAATAATTTATCAATCAGAAGGATGGTTTGAGCTAGCTCTACAGAAGATCTCTCTTTACAGATACCAAATGTGATGATTCTCTTGTCCACAGATCAAGAGCTTTACAGCCATGAGCTTTATGCTAATCTAAAGAAAGCTGATTCACCAATTTTCCAATAAAATAGTTCAAGATAGCTAAAATAATGATTTTTATTTTTTGAGACAGAGTCTCGCTCTATCACCCAGGCTGGAATGCAGTAGTGCGATCCTGGCTCACTGCAACCTCCATCTCCTGGGTTCAAGTGATTCTCCTGCCTCAGCCTCCCAACTAGCTGGGATTACAGGCGCTCGCCACTATGACCAGTTAATTCTTGTATTTTTAGTAGAGATGGGGTTTCACAATGTTGGCCAGGCTGGTCTTGAACTCCTGACTTCAGGTGATCCACCCGACTCGGCCTCCCATGAATGTTCTTTTTGCTAAAGATTATTTTGGTTATTCTGGGTGTTTTGTAGTTCTATATACATTTTAGGAATTTTTCTATTTCTGTGGAAAATGACATTGGTATTTGGATAGAGATTACAATGAATCTGTAGATTGGGTAGTACAAATATTTTAACAATGTTAATTCTAATCCACAAACATGGGATATTTTTCCATTCATTTATGTCTTCTTAAATTTCTTTCATCAGTGTTTTATAGCTTTCAGTATATAGAGCTTTCATTTCCTTAGGTAAATTTACTCCTATTTTTTTATGCTATAGCAAATGGGATTGTTTTCTTATTTTCTTTTTGAAATAGTTCATTTTTCATGTATAGAAGCAATACTGATTTTTGTGTGTTGATATTGCACTCTGTAACTTTACTGAATTTATCAGTTCTAATAGCTTTTTGGTAGAGTCTTTAGAGTTTTCTAAAGACTGAGGCAGGAGAATCGCTTGAACCTGGGAAGCAGGAGTTTCAGTGAGCTGAGACTGCGGCATTGCACTCCAGCCTGGGTGACAGAACAAGTCTTTGTCTCAAAAAAAAAAAAAGTGGTGAGAGTAAACATCTTTGTCTTGTTCCCGACTTTACAGAAAAAGCTTTTGACTTCTCACCTTTGATAAGATGGTAGCTGTGAGATTGCTATTATACATATGGCCTTTACTGTGTTGTGGTATATTCCTTCTACACCTAATTTGTTGAGAGTTTTTATCATGAAAGGATGTTGAATTCTGTCAAATTCTTTTTCTGCATCTACTGAGAAAACCATACACTTTTTTTTTTTGTCTTTAGTTTTGTTAATATGGTGTATCACATTTATCAACTTCTGTTGAATCATCCTTGCATCCCAGGCATAAATCCTACTGGATCATGGTAAATGATCTTTTCAATGTGTTACTGCATTCAGTTTGCTAATATTTTACTGAGGATTTTTACATCTATGTTGATTAGGAATACTGGCCTGTAGTTCTCTCTTTTGTAGTATCCCTGGTTTGGCTGTGTTATTGGGATAATGTTGAATTCGTAAAAATGGATTTGGAAGTACTCCCTCCTCTTTGATTTTTTTGGAAGAGGCAGAGAAGAACTGCTATTAGTTCTTTAAATATTTGGTAGAATTCAGTGGTAAAACCATCAGGTTGCAGGCTCTTCTTTGATGGGAGACTTTATTGTGGATTCAATTTCCTTATTCATTATTGACCTATTCAGATTTTCTATTTCTTTCTGATTCAGTCTTCGTAGATTGTACGTTTCTAGCAACCAGATTATCTTGAGTCCTCTCTTCCACAATCAATATGTCACTACTTACAATATAGATTATCTCCCCAAACCTGGAACTATTTTCTTAAGTATTGCTCTTCCTTCTCAATGGGCACTTTACCTTTTATTTTTACGTTACTTTCATCTACTTCTACAAGTAGACCCCTTACCAATAACATTTTCTTTTCTTTTTGAGACACAGTCTTGTTCTATTACCCAGGCTGCAGTGCAGTGGTACAATCAATGCTCACTACAGCCTCGACCTCCTGGGCTCAAACGATCCTCCTACCTCAGCTTCCTGGGTAGCTGGGACTACATGTGTATGCCACCATGCCCAGCTAATTTTTGTATCTTTTTGTTTGTTTGTTTTGGTAGAGATGGGGTCTTGCCATGTTGCCGAAGCTGGTTTCAAACTCCTGGGCTCAACCCATCAACCTGCATCAGCCTCCCAAAATGCTGGGATTACAGGCATGAGCCACCACACGTGGCCAACATTTTTCTTCCATTGTTTATTGTAAAAGAAACGTTTTACCTGCCAGCACTTTTGAAAAAGTACAAATTGCTCTTAATTTATATTAGAAAAAATGTCAAATGGAAAAGGACTAAAGTGAGCACTCTGGTATTCCCTAACACTATTCCAGAGTTTTCCTTTTCCCTTACTATTTTGATTTTTCCACGGACAAAACAGGAATTGCAACGAAAACATTTTTACTTTATCTGCTATTTTAAAACCCTGCTCTCACCTCCATTAGTTTATAACCCAAAATTCATAGAGCATATTTGTACTTCAGATTTGACTCATTAATTGTGACATATTTACACAAAATTTTTCATAAAACAATCATACCTGAACTCCTTTTAGTGTATGATGTAGTGTATCAATAAAGTTCTGAATTTCATCATTTTTATTTGCCAGAGTTGAAATGATCCTCTGTAGAGCTTCCTAGAATTAAGAAAAGCATTAAAATACTATATTTCAATGAAAGAGTTATAAAACTCATTACCAAGCATTCTATAAACAAACTTTATGTAAGAGTATATTGTATAACAAATAGGAGCAATGTAAAATTTCTCATTGTTCAAAACTTCCAAAGGCTTGTAATTAGAAAAGATGGGGTATGTATTCGTATTGTATTAAGCCCTCTTATTCCTAATATGCAACTTAATCACCATGATACTTTTCAGATTGAAAATTATCAGTTTAACAATATCAATAGAATTATTTTAGGTCATCGGCCATGACAATGGAATAGAGCAAAATCTTTAAATGCTGTAAAAACAAATGGAAACAGAATACAACATCAGGATCCAAGGAATAAAAGCGAGGAGACACAAATTCATCAACATTTTATTTATTTACAAAAATAAACATATTTTAGAGATATGAAACTAGATAACACATGTGCATTTAGAATGACAACATTCATTCCAATATTTACAGACGCTGCAGAACTATAATAAATAAAGCAATTTTAGTAGCAAATAGCTCAGACTTTGATAATACTTCCTATTTAAACAAAACATTTGGTTAATTTTCTCTCTGGTTCGGTGCTATCCAATAAAATTTTCCACTGTGATGTAAGTGTTCTATAAATGTGCTGCCCAATATGGTAGCCACTAGCCACACACAGTTAAAGATGTCTTGAAATGTGACTAGAACTGAGGAACTAAATTTAATTTTTCCAACTTCAATTAATTAAGTTTATATAGCCAAATGTAACCAATGCTATCATATTGGACAGCACAAGTCTAGTTGCAGTAACTACTCATTGGTAGCAACAGCAAAAACCAAACAAGGTTATTTATAGTCTCAGAAAAAAATCAAATGCAGTACTTTAATACTTTGTAATTTTCTCAGAAGCATAGGACTTTTTTCTGTAAGCACCTATGAGCTTAAATATTTTAATAAAGCCTATAAGACTTTGTGGAATAAAAGTTCTCCTAAAAAATATAATCAGATATCGATAAAGGGTTATACATAAGGAGCCCAGGAAACAGTCTGACGGGAGATAACATTTTTTTTTAAGTTTTTTTTCTCGAGACGGAGTTTTTGGCTCATCTCCCAGGATGGAGTGCAATGGCATGATCTCGGCTCACTGCAACCTCCACCTCCCGGGTTCAAGCAATTCTCCTGCCTCAGCCTCCCAAGTAGCTGGAATTACAGGTGCCCGCCACCACGCCCAGCTAATTTTTGCATTTTTAGTAGAGACGGGGCTTCACCATGTTGGCCAGGCTGGTCTCAAACTCTTGACCACAGGAGATCCACCTGCCTCAGCCTCCCAAAGTGCTGAGACTGCAGGTGTAAGCTACCATACCTACAACATTTTATACAAATGTTCATAAAGCATTATAGTAGGGAAAAAAAATTTTCATTTTGTGAGAGGAAGTTTTGCTCTTGTTGCCCAGGCTGGAGTGCAATGGTGAGATCTTGGCTCACTGCAACCTCCACCTCCCAGGTTCAAGCGATTCTCCTGCCTCAGCCTCCCAAGCAGCTGAGATTACAGGTGTGCACCACCATGCCCAGCTAATTTTTGTGTTTTTAGTAGAAACGGGGTTTCACCATGTTGGCCAGGCTGGTTTTGAGCTCCTGACCTCAGGTGATCCAACCGCCTTGGCCTCCCAAAGTACTGGGATTATAGGCATGAGCCACCACACCCGGCTGAATATTTTTAATTTAACAGTAACAGTTCTCTTTTGAGTCTCACAATTCCTGGAGATAAGTACGTTATTATTATCATCCCTGGGGCTAAGGGCTCTCTGTTGTATTCACTTACACTATTTCTTCCCATTGTCACTACTGTTGGTATTTTAATATAACACAATTAAATTATACTATGAAAGAAGACCAATGACACCAAGAATTAAGTGTTCATCCTCCAATGCTCTTCCCAAGAACTGGTGCACCAAGACTTGGGGGAGGGGTGGACACAGTTGGAGAAGCAATGGAGGTAATACAGAAATGGAGAAGCGATCAAAGGACTTAAGTCTTCCAAGTACTCACTCAAGATAGGCTCAGTACTTTTTTCTTTTTTCTTTTGCTTTTTTGAGACAGTTCTCGCTCTGTCACCCAGGCTGGAGTGCAGTGGCACGATCTCAGTTCACTGCAACCTCACATACCAGGTTCAAGCAATTCTCCTGCTTCCATCTTCTGAGTAGCTGGGATTACATGCATGTGCCACCACACCCGGCTAATTTTTATATTTTTAGTAGAGACAGGGTTTCACCATGTTGACTAGGCTGGTCTTGAACTCCTGGCCTCAAGCGATCTGCCTGCCTCAGCTTCCCAAAGTGCTGGGATTACAGGCACCACCGCATCCAGCCTCAATACATATTTATTATTTTATTTTATTTTTATTTTTTGAGATGGAGTCTCGCTCTGTCACCCAGGCTGGAGTTCAATGGCGCCATCTCGGCTCACTGCTACCTCCGCCCACAGGTTGAAGTGATTCTCCTGTCTCAGCCTCCCGAGTAGCTGAGATTACAGACATGAGCCACCACGCCCAGCTAATTTTTGTATTTTTAGTAGACATAGGGTTTTGCCACGTTGGCCAGGCTGGTCTCAAACTCCTGACCTCAGGTGATCCACCCACCTCAGCCTCCCAAAGTGCTGGGATTACAGCCTTGAGCCACAATGTCCAGCTCAATACATATTTAAAAGCAACCCAGTGGAATAGTAAAAACAGCTTTGTACAATACTCAGACTTTATAGTAGGTTTCAATAAAAGACTGGGCTCTTTCTGGCTAATGAACTGAATCTGCCTCCCCTTCTATCCCTCAAAATGGCAGAGTTACATCCATATTGTGCAGATAAGAAAATGGAGATTCAAAGTAACACTGCTA